>NC_061119.1:1287437-1290033 GCF_002878395.1 Capsicum annuum
CACTCATATTTCTGGCGTAGCGATTTCATCTTGTTTCCATATCTTGATGGTCTTGTCAGCCTCGCAACTAATAAGCCGCGTGCCAGTTCCATCAAAGGCGAGGGCGTTGATACCAGCCTCCCTATCCAACGATCCAGGTTGAACCATAGTTCGCGTTTGTTGTAAATTATGACCACTTGTCCAATCCCAAAACCACAAACTCCCATCATCACCTCCCGTGGCCATTACACCTTCATCATTCACCGCGATGGAATTGATTATAGTCTTCTGCACCGGAACCAAATCATTCAAAAGCTCTCCGTCTGGAAGGCTGAGTTTCTTTACATGCTGAAGCAAACGAATAGTCTTCCTTCGGATGCTGAGCCATTGCGCGGACAGATTTTTTGTGATGCGTTAGCGTATCTAATGTCATGAGACCCCGTCAGTACCTGAGGGTCCATCGCTCGAGCTAACACAGAGTTAACGGTGTTATCATGTCCGGATAGCTCATGTATCTGCATTTTGCTCCGAACATCCCATACCTTACATACGCAATCCCTACCTCCCGTGAACAAAACATCAATTGTAGGATGAAGAGCCACGCTATAAACACCACTCAAATGGCCACGAAAAGAGTGAATCACCTTATTCTGCTCGATATCCCAACATTTAACTTGTTTATCATCGCCAACAGAAAACATGTAAGCGTTTCTACTGCTAACAGCAAGACCACGAACTTGCTCATCGTGATCTGTTAACGTGCCCTTTAACCTAGCGCTCGATAAATCCCATATCTTGATAGTACAATCTGCGGATCCCTCAATGTGTAATAGTGTGCAAACCACACGAGGGATGTAAACTGCAATAAGTAAGTCCTGTGCGACAAGCTCGACTTAGAAGACATTGAGGAGGGATCAATCCCGGTCATTCGTGTGAATAACCACCCTCTAAAACCAACTAAGTCATCCCGAAGGACTAGGAATATTTCTTAAAATGTGGGATTGTAATATTGAAAATAAGAAAAAATACCTTATAACTAAATGATTTAATAGGTGTTTCTTAGAGTCATTCTGTTCCCTTATTTAAATCTGAAGAATACAATTAGGTTCATATATATAGCTAACTTTTTAGGCTATTCTCTTC
Organism: Capsicum annuum; assembly: GCF_002878395.1. Taxonomy (NCBI): domain Eukaryota; kingdom Viridiplantae; phylum Streptophyta; class Magnoliopsida; order Solanales; family Solanaceae; genus Capsicum; species Capsicum annuum. Next base: position 1,288,560 of record NC_061119.1, read on the forward strand.
ACATTCCATTAATCAAATACTTCATCATAAGATAAACAAATATAAACTCGTTGTAGATACTATATGTTTGCTATCAATTGATGACCATCATTTTAAGGTCTTGGTTTCGAGCGCCGAGTATATGGGAAAATTCTAGTAAGAAGTGATTCCCCTGAGTGGGCCCTAGGTGGCACGAATTTGATTAGTCAGGCTCCAATGTAGGTACAAGACACCAAATGAAAAATCTACCGCTGATTCTGCTCAAACATAAATTCTAAAAGAATCAAGTGTAAACATCATCCTGGTTCATCGGAAGTAAAAGGAGCAGCCCGGTTCACTAAGCTTTGGCTATGCGCAAGTTCCGGATGTACCTCAGACCCTGTAATTAATTAGGTAAGAACTAACTTTATGAAGAACCTCAGAAAAGTACCAAGGAGGTACTTCTAAAGTACAAGCAAAATACATAGGACAGATGTTATTTATAGAGAAGGGGAGCCTTGGAGTAACCGGTAAAGTTGTTGCCATGTGACCAGGAGGTCATGGGTTCAAGACAAGCCTCCGGCACAAATGCAAGGTAAGGCTACGTACAATACACCCTTGTGGTGGGGCCCTTCCCTAGACACCGCACCGGGCTGCCTACATTGGATAATCAGTTGTGACTATGAAGCTTTATGACATAAACAGGTGATCAAGCTTTAATATGCTTTTTCCTTCTAGATATACAAGGAAGATTGATAGCGTTTGAACCCCTCTAATGACGTTGCAGGATATATGTCAAGAGGAACGAATACAAAGTAAACACTATAAGCTCCAAATTGTTTAATTCTAAACTGCATTTCTTGATCCATATATAGCTTAAACCATCAGACCAGCCAAGTCTTTAGCCAAACCAAAAAGGTGAGTCACGTGGCGATCTATAATCTTCTTATTACAATCTAATGGTGAAAAAAGAGTTCCAGGCTGACATGTTCCTTTTCCAATGAGAAGGAACCAGTGGCAAGACAGAATAACAGAACCAGGGCCAAATACCAGTGCAGATCGCGCCGATGATCATATCGGAGGTCACTCCAAATTACTCTGGCACTTTCGAGCCTAAGAAACTGAGGTGAATGAGTGGTGGAGAGGCTTAACATGTCTCACTAACATATCCCAAGCCAAAGGCGAATGACATAGCTGATGCACGCACAAAATGCAGCAATCAATAGCTTAATTCTAAACTTCAATTCTTGATCCATATATAGCACAAACCACAAGATCAGCCAAGTGTTTAGCCAAACCAAAGAGGTGGGTCATCTGCCGCCTATCTATAATCTTCTTATACAATTTACAACAACATACCCAGTGTATTCCCATCAAGTGGGGTCTAGGGAGGGTAAAGTGTACGCAGTCCATCCCACTAACTCAAATGAAGTAGAGAGGTTGTTTCCGATGGACCCCCGGCTCAGACAAAACAACCTCTCTACTTCATTTGAGTTAGTGGGATGGACTGCGTACA
>NC_061119.1:1293033-1342453 GCF_002878395.1 Capsicum annuum
TTTAAGTACTTTCGATATTTCAAATACATGAACCTATTTAATTGGACACTAAATTCTAAAAATCTTGCGAAATGTAACAACTAAAAATGGTAAAGATTGGAATTTACACTTCAAATTATTATCATGTATTACTCTCTCTCAGTTTTAAAATAGTTGACTTTTATTGATTTAACATTTTTGGAAAATATTTATTAGAAATTTGTTTTATTAAATTAGTATTATATTAATTATGTTTTGAAAATATATAGTATTTCATATTTGAGTATATATTTTATGTAATCATTTAATAATATGCATAGTATTGAACGAACATGATAAACTTCTTTTGATTTTCTAAATTGAACAAGTAAATTGTTGAGCAACTTTTTTTTAGTAAGAGAGTCAAACAAATGAAATGAAGAGAGTAAACATAATAAAATTTTCGCTTAATATTTGTTAAACGTCATTTTTGGTCAAATAATGACACATAAATTTGAAACCGAAAGAGTAAATACTTATATGGTGAGTTCCTAAACTACTTACAAAAATTACGATTTACGAGGTAAACAAATTTGAATTAGTTATTTTAGGATTGTACTTTTTATTCCAATGAAATAACTCATTTCGAAATAATTTGTTTCCAATCAAACGATCCCTTAAAGCTTGTCCATTGTCCAAACAAAATTTCTAATCGGCTAATTTCTCTTTTTTGTTTTTTTGGTTTTCAATTTTCATCGGGCGTGCTGTATTCACATTAGAACCAACTAAATTCATATTCACGTCGAAATACAGAAGCGAATTTACTATTCTCCTTTTTAGTTTTTGGATTTCACTCGATATCCTGTATTCACATTTGAGTGCTACTAATTTCAGATTTACATCAGAAGTACAAAGGCGAATCTACAATTTTCCTTTTTTTTTTAGTTTTTTATTTTCACTCGGTGTCCAGAATTTATATTGTAGTCCCGATAAATCTGGATTCATATCATAGATACAAAGGCTAGTCTGCAATTCTTTTTTTTTTTTTTTCTATTTTCACCCGATATTCTGTATTCCCATTAAAGCTGACTAAATCTGAATTCACATTACACATAAGTACAAAGGCGAGTTTCAATTCTATTTATTTTAGTCCTTTTATTTCCACATGATATCGTGTATTCACATTAGAACCCGATTAAATTTAGACTCACATCATAAGTACAATCACAAGTCCGTAATTCTCCTTTTTTAGTCTTCTATTTCCACCCGATGTCCTGTATTCACATTAAAGTCGACTAAATTCTCCATTTTTTTTTTTAGTTTTTTGGTTTTCATCAAATGTCCGGTATTCATATTAGAACCCGACTAAATGCATATTAGAACCCGATTAAATATAGATTCGCATCACAAGCACAACTGCCAGTTCGCAATTCTCTTTTTTTAGTCTTTCTGTTTCTACCCAATGTTGGGTATTCACATTAAAATCGACTAATTCTCGAGCTCGACTAAATCTGAATTTGTGTCGAAAAATTTCCTTTTTTTTTTTTTTGTAATACTATATAAATACCTTTTTTGAGTTCAATTTTCCAAATTTCCCTCTTTTCAATGGACGCCATTGTTAACACAGCACTCGAAGAAATTTGCTCTAATGGTTCATCTGGTCTACATATCTCTAAATTATGGCAAAAACTCCATTCTCCAATTTCCAATTTAGGCCTTAAACTTTGTCCTAATGTCAAAAAGGCCCTCTGGTTTAACCTCATTGACATTCCGAACCTCAAATTCGAAGCCAATAATGGAGCTGTGTACAGTTGTATGGACAGTTGTGTTCGTTCGATCGACGAAAGTGAGAATTTAGACTTGAAAATTGTAGCGCCGGAGTATATGTGTGATGGATTTATTGGTGTTTATGATGTTGATGCTTCGGATGCTAAGCTTTCGATGCATGAAAGGCGTGTTCTTCGTGCTCTTGCTACTGTTAGGTTTGTGTTCGTGCTTTTTTGAGTATATATATGAATTGTTATTAGTGTTAATTGTCAGAAATACGCCTAAAGTATCGCAATTTTTGAGTTTCATGTGCGCGTTATAATATATAAATTGTTTATTAGAGTTATTGGTCAAAAACACACCTAATGTTTCCCAGTTTTTTGCATTTTATATGTGTGAGTTTCCTACCTGAACTAGTGTGCAAGTGTCTTTCTGAACTAGTGTACACGCCTAATGTATATGTGTGATGGTTTTATTGGTGTTTATGATGTTGATGCTTTGGATGCTAAGCTTTGGGGGCATGAAAGGCTGGTTCTTTGTGCTCTAGCTACTGTTAGGTTTGTGTTTGTGCTTTTTTGAGTGTATATATGAATTGTTGTTAGAGTTAATGGTCGAAAACGTGCGTAATTATCCTGATTTTGTAAGTTTCATGTGTGCCATGTTATCTGAACTATCGTATGTGAGTTTCCTATCGAATTATATATAAATTGTTTATTAGATTTATTGGTCAAAAACACACCTAATGTATTCCGGCTTCTCGCATTTTGTATGTGTGAGTTTCCTACCTGAACTATCATGTGTGTGTTAGTTTTATTGGTGTGTATGATATTGAGGCTTCTGATGCTAAGCTTTCGAAACATGAAAGGTGTGTTCTTTGTGCTCTTTCTATTGTAAGGTTTGTGTTTGTACCTTTTTCGTTTTTTTTCTTTTGAGTATATATGAATTGTTTTAGTGTTGATTGTCAAAAATACACCTAAAGTGTCGCGATTTTTTGTGTTTCATGTGTGCTATTTAACCTGAACTAGTGAAATTCGAGTCAAATGGCGTTTTTTATAGTTCAATTGATAGTTGTGTTCGTTCATTGGATGAAAGTGAGCGATTGGACTTGAAAATTGTAGCGCCGGAGTATATGTCTGATGGATTTATTGGTGTTTATGATGTTGAGGCTTCCTATGCTAAGCTTTCGATACATCTGTCCTTCGTGCTCTTGCTACTGTTAGGTTTGTGTTTGGACCTTTTTTGGGTATATAAGTGAATTGTTATTAGGGTTAAATTGATCGAAAACACGTTTGTTTTGAGTATATATGAATTTTTATTAAAGTTAAATTGATCGAAAACACGCCTAAGTTATCCTGATTTTCCGAGTTTCATGTGTGTGAGTTTCCTGCCTAAACTAGTGTACGTGCCTAATGTATATGTGATGCATATGTGTGATGGTTTTATTGGTGTTTATGATGTTGAGGCCACGGATGCTAGGCTTTCGATACATGAAAGACGTGTTCTTCGTGCTCTTGCTACTGTTAGGTTTGTGTTTGTGCTTTTTTGAATTTTTTGAATATCTATATGGATTGTTATTAGAGTTGTTGGAGTTCCACGTCGGTGGGTTAAAGGGTCCTTGGTCTCCTTATATGGTCTTGGGCAATCCTCCCCTCATGAGCTAGCTTTTGGGGTTGAGTTAGGCCCAAGATCGATTCTTTTCAAGAGTAATTGTCAAAACACAGCTAAATTATCGTGTTTTTGCCTCCCCTCATGAGCTAGCTTTTGGGGTTGAGTTAGGCCCAAGATCGATTCTTTTCAAGAGTAATTGTCAAAACACAGCTAAATTATCGTGTTTTTGTTTTGAGTTTATCTGTGCAATTTTACCTGAACTATCATGTGAAATTTGAGTTTATCTGTGCAATTTTACCTGAACTATCATGTGAAATTTGAATCGAATGATGTTGTTTATGGTTAAATGGATGGTTATGTTCGTTCGCTCATCGAAAGTGAGCGACTGGACTTGAAAATCATAGCGCTGGAGTATATGTGTGACGGTTTATCCCTATTTTTTGAGTTTCATGTGTGCGAGTTTAGCTGAACGTAGTGCACAAGTTTCTTACCCGAACTGTTGTATGCGGGTTTGAATTGTTATTAGAGTTGATTGGTAAAAGTCATACCTAAAGTACATGGGGATTGCGGCAAGGTGAAGGAAGAAACCTACCGATTTCCACTGAGACTCATGTTAGTTATGTGCCATTAAGGGCAGATGATGTCTGCATTACCTACTACTATGGTCCCAGAAATAGCAGAATCAACTGCTTGGATTCTGTGAACAGGCAGCATCCATTTTGGCTCCTAGCATCTGCTACATGATATTGTAGCATGTACATAATGTAGGATTTAATTGCAAATTTTGAGAATATCCAAAAACCTCTCGTCGTCCACTGACTAGTTAGGTTGAAGCTATGTTTCACAGACTCTCCTAAAATGTTGCGTACCCGTGTCGGATCCTTAAAAAATACACTACTTTTAGAGGATCCGACACCCAACCATCGTTATTTTTGAAGAATCCGAGCAACATAACTTTGAAGCTCGCAGTAATAGTCTCATTAACAATTGTTGTGAACTATCATGTGTGCCAGTTTCCTACCTAATTATATATGAATTTTCAATAGAGTTATTAGTCAAAAACACACCTAAAGTATCCCATTTTTCGAGTTTTATGTGTGTGAGTTTCCTACCTGAACTAGTGTGCTAGTTTCCTACTTAATTATATATGATGAATTGCTATTAGAGTTAATGGTTGAAAGCACGCCTAAATTATCCCAGTTTTTCGAGTTTTACATGTGCGAGGTCCTACAAGAACTTGTGTGCGAGTTTCTTACCTGAACTATTGTATGCTAGTTTTTTACCTAATTATATGTGAATAGTTATAAGAGTTCATGGTTGAAAACACACCTAAGGTATCCCGGGTGGTATTTGTCTGCCAGGATTTAAACCTTGGTCCCCAGATTTGTACACACTTTATTGATCTGTAGGACATAACCTTGGTTGCATGCTATGGGAAAAAGATACTAGGTTTACTAGTAATGGAAGTAGCTTATTTGCTTACTAAATTCTCTTAACTTTGACTGAGTTTCAGAGGAAAAGGAATCGCTCAAAATGAGCTTGGCAAAGACTTTAAGATCAAAGGGAACGATATGTTCTACATAGTGAGGAAGCTTGAAAAACGAGGATTGATTGTTAGACAGCCAACAATCCTTAGGATAAGAGACATGGCTGGAGAAGGAAAAGGACCAGTTTCCACCAATATGCTCTATTTATCCCGCTACGCGAAGAATTTGGGTAGTCAACAAAGGCTTGAGATAACCAAGGGGGTTAATTCCTTGGAGGATAGTGAGATCACTGATGGTGAAGGTGAAAATAGTTTTGCTGTTGCTGAGGAATCTCTTGATGTAGATTTGTGCATAAATGATTTTCTTCCGGAACTAGAAGCTGTCTGTGATAAGCTTGAAAAGGCTGAGGGAAAGGTTGGTTTTTGATGTTGTATCTATCTGGCTTTTCGATGTACTCTATTGCTGATTCATTGATTTGTTTTCATTTATGAAGGTCCTTGCAATGGCTGACATCAAGCCAGAACTTGGTTATCAAGGGAGGCGTGGGCATAGGAGATGGAGATATGTACGCTCATCCTTTTTAATAATTTGTATCGGCAGTATATTGCAACTCATAATCCCATCTCATGCATCATATTTAATCCAAATCTTTCACCCCTAGATTCTCAAGAAGCTGAAGGAGGCTCAAGTGGTGAAGGAGGACGATGTCATAGTAGATGGGAAGGTCAGTGAGAATTACTGACTTATAAGTAGCAACTGTTGTGGATTTTATCTAGTACAATTTTTCATTTCCATACAAGTATTTAAGACACCTTGGAAGTGGTGATGGTTCCAGTGCATATACTCCCATTTTCTTCTATTGTTTCTCGTTTTCCTTTATGGACTTAGGTCCAATGGCAGTTATATTCTTTCTAATATTTTTTCCTATTGGAATCATGGAATGAACATCTTTGTCCCGAATCACTGAAAATTGGTCAAATTGCACTAGCTTTCTGAACAAATCCAATCTAGCAGGAATGCAGTTCAATTTTTGTTGATTATTTGTGCTAGATTTCTTTTTTGTTTGGTTGGTGTTTAACCAACTTTGTCTGTTGCAGTAAAGAATATTTTTGACTAGATCTTCTGCAGCTGTTTAATCCAACTTGTACCTATAGGGCAGGAGATTCTTGACTTTTAACTTAAAGCAATTCCGATAACTGATAAAGCGAGAGAAGCTTAAATCTCTACATAACACTTTGACGATCGTATAGTATTACGGCTACAGCATGATTGATGGCTGTACTTCAACAAAAAAATTTGTTTTGTATAAATGCTAGCTGGACAATCTGCAGCCTAGGAATTTGGACTTTGGCAAGTAATTGCTTGTCTTATGCCACTTTGCAGGAGGTCAAGTGTCTACATCTGTTGAAGGGGTTTTCACCAAAACATTTTGAAACAATGATGAAAAAGGCCAAGAGAGGTCATATTTCGGACCTGCTTTTAGAGCTTTCTTTTGAGCATCAGATTTACGAAATGGTAGATGCTGAGGGAGATAGAGGGTTGTCCTTCAATGAGGTATTGGATATTTTCTTGTATGAGTATCGAAACTAATGCTGATGTCATTTTACTAGTGGTGATAGTAATTTATGTGTATATGCTCTTCTTCATTTCTGGTGTAACTTCACCTGATCTATAATTCGTGTCTTGGATCATATTTTTTGAATCCTTTCTCAGTTAACTTCGAACGTAAGTTGATTATGTCTTTATGATCATTTTTAGGTGCAATTTCATCAAAGCCTAATTTTTGTCTTTATGATCATTCTTCAAGCTAACACACATTTATTGTTGGATTCATTTATTTGTGTGTGCATTTAATTTTTCAAAATATGACTCTTAGGCGAGGGTTCCTTCATATGTGATATCAAAACTTTCCTTTCCATTATAATGTTGTTGCAGGCATGCAAAAGGCTCGGATTAAGTAATAAACAGCACTACAATCGACTCTTTGATATTATCAATAGATTCGGAATACATATGGAGCCAGAACTCATAAACAAAGCCAAGGGTTACAGACTCTGGACCCCTGGAAGCCATAATCCTGGAGCTTCACCTATCACTCTGAATAAACCAGTAGTAGCCCCTTCGGAAATTTCTGGCTGCACTCCACTTGGAACACATACAGAATTTCAAGAGAACTCAGCATTACCCAGGCAAGATGTGGATGCTTCTGTTCCTGTAGGTAATACTGAAGCTAATAGCCAAAATACAAGCACAGGAACTTTACCAAAAGTTTCTGATGGCTTGGTGCTGGATGAAAAGGATGAATCTGTCCCAGTTTGTCTGAGCAGTTCACTAGACTCTACCATCAAGGTAAGCAGTACCACTGCTGATGCAGAGTTACAGATAGTGAGTGCATCATCATCATATGTTGCGCCAACAGACGCACTAGCTCTTGCTGTGCCGGCACCTCCAAGACGCCGGTCTTATCCGAGGTATCCCTGTCTCACATTGGAAGCAACCAGTGCAAAGAGGGAGCAGTGGATACTTCAACTTCTACAGGTGCTTTTATTTGCCTATTCTTTTTAAGCCCTTCTGGCTGTTAGGATATTGCCACAGAGAAGGATAACAAATATTTTCTCTTTAATCAGGAGGAGAAGTTCCTCGTCAAATCAGATCTGTACAGACGGATTCAGGATCTTGAGAAGGAGAAGACGACAACGACAGACAGAAAGACCCTAGATCGTTGTCTGTATAAGCTCGTGCAAGGAGGACATTGTAAAATTATCGTTGCTTATGTCCCTGTTCTAACAAATTGTAACCACAGTCGTAGGATACAGGTGGTTTTGCACCCTTCAGTCTCTAGTGTATCTGCTGAAGAGATTCATGAGAGATTCAGATCTTTTGAAACATATGTCCGCACTCAATCCTTTTATCAATTGAAAAAGGGAGAGCCAATTCCTGAAATGAATGATCTCGCAAGGACACATCAAAGCATAAAATTGAACCAAGCTGAGCGAGCTGAAGCTATGCGTACAAATGGATTTGTACTGGCTAAGATGGTTCGCACAAAGATTCTTCACATCTATTTATGGGAGTATGTGAACAGTTTGCCTGACTGTGAAGATGTTTTATCATCTTTTAAACCTGGTCATGACCTGAAAAATCCGCATAGCACATGTAAATTAATTGATTTAAATGCAGCTATTAAGGCCATGACACTTGAACTGTTCTTACAAGTTGTCGGCTCTACTCAAAAGTTTGAGGATACGGTCGACAAATGTAAAAATGGGGTTTGCCTTTCTGATCTTCCTCTGCTGGAGTACAAGCATCTGATGGATATCCAAGCGACTGGACGACTATCATCGTTGATTGATATTTTACGACGTTTGAAGGTACAATGAATTTTACTTTGAAACTTTAGATTGTTGATGCTTGGTACGGTGTGATTTCTGGACAAGGCTTCCCCTAAATGTTAGGTTCTTAAAGGCTGTAGGAACTATTAAAACAGGAGTGTTGCTATTGGAAGAGGAGTTCATTGATTCATGCTTTCTCCAAAAGAGAATTTTTCTTCTATATACATGCACTATTTCCAAAGGAGTGTAAAATGTTATCCAACTGTTCAACTGGAGTTCACTTTCAATCTGAATTATCCACTAGATATTAGTGCTTTTCAATAAAGAGAGCATAATGTAGTACATGCAATTCAGTCACCAATATCTCTTGATTAATTCATAAATTATCTAAGGGAGAATCTTGATGAGAGGGAAAATTGTTTTGTTTTGAGTGAAATTTGCTCTCCTTGCAACTTCTCAGCGACTTTTTTTTCCCGTTATTTCTAATTTATAAAGGGGATCTTTTCCGATTTAAAAAAAGGTATCTTCCAGAATATTTAGAGCCTGCGATGTGGTAGTTTTTGTAGTCGAAATCTGTTTGAGACACTTGTGGGGCAGCTAATAGGTATTGAGTTTCGGGATTAATATTTCTTGTGATGCTTTAAGTTTGGTGTTATGTGGTATACCCCCTCTCTCCAACAAAGAAAGGAACACGATAGAAAGAGAGAAATTATAATTGGTGATAACTGCCTGACAACGTATCTCTCCTTGAGAAATACATTCTTACTGGTCATCCTGTAAGTAAATGAAATCCTAAAGCTTCAAAAACTAGTGCAAAAGTTGCCAAGCTGGTACATTCAGTCCCTGAAAGATAAAATGCTTTATATATGGGAAATCAAAACCGAGTTATGGAATTCGTTATATCGAACTCCTTCCTACTCTAGTTAGAAAGTATTAGCTGTAAGATTTTATGTTGTTTATTGATGCAAAGGTTAATTGGTCTTGTGTTTACTTATGGCAGTTGATTAGGCTTGTATGTGGTGGACATCCAGAAAACACTGCAGATCTCCCTCATACTACTCTAACTCATGTACTGGAGCTTAAACCTTACATTGAGGAACCTGTTTGTTCAGCGGGTTCATCTCATTTTTTTCATTCTTCAGATCTTCGCCCTCAAATCAGACATGATTTTGTTCTTTCAAGTAAAAAAGCGGTCGAGGAATACTGGAACACTTTAGAGTATTGCTATTCTGCTAGTGATCGTAAAGCCGCTTTGCATGCATTTCCCGGCTGTGCAGTTAATGAGGTTTAATCCTTTTTATTTTCTCTGCCTTTCAGTGACTACTTTGAATCATTTTTTTAGCATAGTGGATGTCCATGGGGAAGGCCGGACCACATTAAGTCTCTTTTATATGCAGCCTTACATTGCATTTCTACTAGAGGTTGTTATATGTCTTTTCTAAAATTGAGTATTAATCTACCGTAAGTGGTATGTTCAACTTTTAAAGGACATAATAAAGTTGCCAGTTTCCAATAAAAACTTTTAAAGGGCATAACAACTCGGGAAATGACCAAGACTTGAAAAACTTGATGCAACAAAATGCTTCAAGCCAAGAGGCCTTAATTAACCAACTTATGATGAAAGTTGTGCACTTAATAGCATGCGGAGTTCGATTGCATCCTTGAAATAGTTGAGAACGTGGGGCAATTTCTTGTTGTACTGCTATTTCTCTATAATTTGTTATTTATCATTAAAAATTGCTCCCTCTGTTCCGTTATACATTGCAGCTGGATTATGAGTTCAAATGTTACTGCAACTTGAATATTCTGCGAAGTAATGGTTTAGAGTTACCTTGATAGAGAAAACTTCTAGTTAAAGTTTGAAATTTGAATAGTGTAGTGTCTTGAATTCTTGGAAGTTGTGAAATTTTTATAGGAGTGGAATTGATGTTAAGCATTTCGCCCTAAATAAAAGTAAGGAAGAACATTTTTTCTTTGATTTGTTAAAGTGGAGGAATAAAGTGGATTGCCATGTTCCTATGCCTAGTAAAAAGAAAGATCGCCTTTTAGAACTGGCATTTGTTTATATATAGGATGACAGATGGTTAGCTTTACTTGGTTAGTTTCTTGCTCCTTTGCATATTTGATGGCCTGTTCGTGCTTAAGAACTTGCTGCTGAATGAATATTATGTTTGGAGAAATGTTGTTTTTTCATCTTCTGTTGTATTGCGTTTAGGCTATTTGTCCCTCTTGATTATTATCTTCTCAGTTTCTGTTTGTACTGAGAGAGAAGTAACCTGTTGGTTAGGTATTTCTTTTCAAATCATGGACCTCAGTCAGAGTTATGACGGCTGATCAGCGGGCTGAACTCCTTAAGCGTGTTATTAACGATGGCCCACAGAGGAAACTTTCATTCAAGGAGTGTGAGGAAATTGCTAAAGATCTGAATTTGACTTTTGAACAGGTTCCTCTGTGTTCTCTTTGCCCTCTCTGAGTTGCAATAAGAAAATTGTCTAATGAACTTCTAGGACATCTGGATGTTGAATCTGTTAAAAAGCATACTACTGTGGTTGATCATCTAACTTATCTGATTGTTAAACATTATGCGGTCATTTAGTAGCTGTTGCCTTTCATCAATTCGTTTCTTTTAATTGGATGCTAGGATTGTAGTTATGTTCTTGGCATTTGGAGAATTCATTTACACAGGAGACATCTTGGCTTTTGTTCGTTTTCAACAAAAAATGATGTTGACTCTTACTTGGCATTTTATGGCTTTGAATTGTATGTGTATTATGTTGTGATGCTGCTAACAAGTTGAAAGAAACTTCATGCTCCACATAATTTTTCCTCTTTATTCTTATTTTATTGGCTATCTGCTTCCAGTAATTTTAGAATCTGGATCCATTAGTTAGCCTAGATAAAACAGGTTGCTGAGGCACCTTTATATTGGGAAATACGTTGCTGGAGAACTGACTGATTCTAGGTTAACAATTTATTGTTGGAAACCTGACTTTCCAGATTAATGACTTGCTCGAGTTTTAGTGCATAACTGGAGTTGTTGCCATTATCTGCATGCTATTAGATGAGTATAGCTGAATTAGTTAAGTATTGGAAGGTCAAAGAGGAGAAATAACAGAAAACAACATAAAGTCGAAGATACAACCGTTACTACACTAAGGGATGGAAGGAACAGTGTTGATCTGAAAAAGGATATAGGTGAGTTTTCGGCTGATATTGTAATAACAAGAAAGAAGAGAAAGATGAGTCCCCCCAACAAAGAAAAAAAAAAGGAAGAGAGATGAGTGGCGACTGATGCTGACTTTGTAAAGTCCAGTTTTCCCTGGTATAATAAAAGGCCAATATTGTACTTAATAATTCACACTCGTGACTAGTACATGTCTCTGTTAAGGGAGCGATAATAATGCTCTTGATTATGGTTTGTGCTCATGACTTGGACGTTTGTATGATTAGGGCCACATCATTGTAAAAGAAGATACATATAAAATCATTATGTTAAAGGGCCAAAAGATTGCTTATGAGGGTCCAGGAGTAAGGATCTTTGTTGCCTCCATTTTTTTCCTACATAAGATTAATGCTAAATATGTCGCCAACAAGCAGCATGGTAGGAATCAGTTTCTGTTTGCATGTGAACAATTAACTCACTTGTGGTGCAACTTGATGATTTGAAACTTTATCCGTTATATTAGGGAGCACAGATAAATGATAATCAGTGAATGCATCAAACAACACTTAATGATCACTTTTATAGGCATGAAGAGCTAGAAGTAGTTTTCCATTAGAAATCGTCTTGATGGGGGTGCTCTCTCATGTAAATTGTAATGAGTGAAAAAATCCTTCTAGACCTTAAGAGATTCAATTTTTTTAAAAGGGGAACTCTATTTTGTTTAAGCACGTTTAATTAAATTAGTTTTTGGACGGTCACATTCTGGGGTAAGGCTCATTCTCACCTGTTGTAAAACAGAAGAAAAATGTACAGAGAACTCAGCTTGATTATTCCCTCAAGCTATTGGGGTTTAACTATGTTTACATGTCCTAAAAAGGAAAGAGAATAAAAACCTGACTGGAATAGAATAAATTAAGCTACCTGGTACCTACTATAATTACACATATTCTAGAATATATAATTCTACAAAGATTCTAACACCCGTCACTGGAAAAAAATAAGCTTTTTTCCAATACTGATCTCACATTTAATCAGCGTACAGTATGCAAGTCCTACATTTTTCAGTCAGGTGATGGTTCACTTGCAGGTCCTTCGTGTCTATCATGATAAACGACAACGTCGACTTACCAGATTTGATCGAGTTTCAGATGCTGGAGACAGAATTCAGCTGCATCAAGGTACACCTACATTATCTCCAATGAAAAGGAAAAGACCTGCAAGAAGGAAGTCTTCAAAGCATGCGGAGGCTGGTACTGAGCCTGGACAGCCCCAGGCATTAAGCCAGATAGTCAATGAGGAAGAAAGCTCTTTCCCATCTACTTCATACACACACACATGCAGTTTCGAGGGATATCACGTTCAAGATGATGTGATATCTGTTGAAGAGTCAGAATTTCCTGAAGATGATGGGGTAGGGCGTGCTTTTCTTGGTAAATATGGCTTGTCAAGGGCGAAGCCTACACGCAGTGGAAGGTTCTGTTGGACAGATGATGTAGATAGGTAAATATTATGAATTATTCCTGCATCATAAGGTCAATAATCAAATGGCTGGTCAGTGTAAACAGAATTTTCCAAAGTTCCCGATGATAATAAGATTTTTGAGCTAAAATCCTTGACATAAAATTGGTGATTTACTACAAGTTACCCTTTTCAAAAAAAAATTGGTGATTTACTGCTTCTTCCTTGATGCTTAACCCATGTTATCCTGTTACCCGGATCTATTATGATTAGGTTTATTACTTGGATTACATGAGAAACTTTATATACAGGCAACTGGTGATCGAATATGCAAGACACCGAGCTGCTCTTGGAGCAAATTTCAATCGTGTAGACTGGGGAAAGCTTCAAAATCTTCCAGCACCACCCGGTGCCTGCAGAAGAAGAATTGCATCATTGAGACGAAGTCAAGAGTTCAGAAAATCTGTTATGAGACTATGTAATGTTCTTAGTAAGCGATATGTGGATTACCTTGAGAAATCCAAAGATAAAACATTGAATCATGAGGGTCACATAGCAACGGACTGTTATTGTTTTAAACAGACCTCAAACTTCCTCTCTCAAGAGCCATGGGATAACTTTGATGAGGCAAATGTAAAATTGGCCCTGGAAGATGCCCTGCGATGCAAAAAGTTATCCAAATCAGAAACCTCGAAAGCTGCTCAACCTTTCTTTGATAACTGCTCAGATGTTAATACTGATGAAAGACATGTGAGACTCATGCTTTCTTGTCGGTTATTTCATGAATTTTCCTGTCATAAATGTGATTTACTTAGATTTAGCCTTATCATTTCAACAAAAATATCAGCAAGTTGAGGTGCCGGCACTTGCTCTAGGTTGTTTGCTGAAGTGTAGCTTATCTTGGTTTTTTGAAGAAACTGTGACTAACTCAACTTTTTTGTTTACAAGATTGTTATTTTAATTTTTCTTTTATTTGTTTGATGTTCCCCTTCTTTCAGGTTTCTTGTGGTCCTCAATCAATTTTACCAGTTTCTTGTGGCGAGTATGTTGAGGATTTTCCTGAAAAGACTGAAGATTCTGGTACACCAATAAGCTCAAATAAGATCCCTAAGAAGTATGTGAATCTCATAATTGGCGGCATCCCCATCAATAAACGATTATATGAATCAGCAGCAGTTGCTAATGCTGCGGAGCTATTTAAGCTCATCTTCCTTTGTAGCTCAAAATCTCCACTTGTGCCAACCTTGCTTGCTGAAACTTTAAGGCGCTATTCTGAGCATGATCTTTTTGCTGCTTTCAACTACCTCAGGGACAAAAAGTTTTTGGTAAATTTTGTTTTGTACTACTATGTATTTAGAT
This sequence comes from Capsicum annuum, assembly GCF_002878395.1. Taxonomy (NCBI): domain Eukaryota; kingdom Viridiplantae; phylum Streptophyta; class Magnoliopsida; order Solanales; family Solanaceae; genus Capsicum; species Capsicum annuum. The sequence goes on from NC_061119.1 coordinate 1,307,166, forward strand.
GCTGGCCTTGGTACATTTCTGAATAATACTCTCTCCATGTCAACTTATGTGATGATATTTCTGTTTTGAGATGTTCAAAACATTTTACATTATTCCAGTAAGTATATTAGTCTATACGGTTTCCACAATTTTCTAAAATTCAAATTCAGCAAACTATTGAAATTTTGTACTTTGATGTGACGTAGGACTAGCTTTTCATTCATCACTTTAATAATCTTTTCGTCTACTGCTAGTATAGTATACAAGTCACATTAACGTCTTAAATTTTGTGCCGGTCAAACCCCATATATAAAAATAGGAGTATAAATCTACAGCTTGTTTTTACAAGTAATCAGTCTTCACCTATATCTGATAACTATAAACTTAAAATCAATGGAATTCACCGTCAGTTTCTTCAGTAGGTGCAACTGTTGCTACAAAGACCATCCTATGTCTTGACCTATAATTAGGAAAAGATTCGTCCTGCATCTTCTGTTTTCTCCGGCAGATATTTCCTAGGCTTAAAATTTTTCTCCTTGCAGATTGGGGGACATTCCAATAGTCCTTTTGTCCTTTCCCAAACCTTCTTGAATGGTATAGAATTTTCTCCATTCCCAAGTGATACCGGAAAAAGAGCGGCTAAGTTTGCCAGCTGGCTTTGTGAAAGAGAGAAGGAATTGATTGCTGAAGGGGTGGATCTTCCAGCAGATTTGCAGTGTGGAGATGTTTACCACCTTTTTGCTCTGCTTTCGTCAGGAGAACTATCAATTACACCATGCCTACCCGATGAAGGTGTTGGAGAGGCTGAGGACTCCCGGACATCTAAACGCAAATATGATGACAGTGAATTTTCTGACAGTGACAGGTATAAAAAGCTGAAAACTTCAATGGGTGGTGATAGTGAGACTTGCACACGCCGCGCAAAAGGTTTTCCAGGAATTAGGTTGTGCTTGAGGCACGCTACACTTTCAAGAATAAAAACTATGGATTTATTTAAAGACACTGACAATTGTACTCGCGCACCATCTGTTGAAGAGCATCAAGCCACTGATCTTGGCAGTGTCTCATTCGACTCAGATGACCAAGTAAATGAACTTAATGATAGTGGGGTCCCATATACTGCAGTTTCTCCGACTGAGTCACCGTGGCAAGCCATGACTACCTATGCTGAACGTGTTTGTTCCTTTGGTTCTTGCCTGGAACAGAACTCTCTGGTATATCCGGAAATGTTTAGATCTGTTTATTCAGCTATCCAAAGGGCTGGTGATCAAGGTTTGTGCATGAAAGATATCTCGAGGATTCTAAAGATGCAAGGTATGTAACCACAAAACTACAAGGTCTTCTAACCCTTCCATTTAGATACTCATTTGATCTATTAATTATTTTCCCAGAGAAAAAGTTTTCTGAAGCTGTCGTTGAGGTGCTAGAAGCATTTGGACGAGTTTTGAAGGTTCGTCTGAATTAACGCTTAGCAATCTTCCCTGTTCTTTGCACCATCTAATGAAGTTTCATGCACATGCTTAGAGTTAGTACTGAAAGAATTCTGTTGAAGTCCTCAGTTGTAGTTTATTTTATGTTATTTTTGTGTAATATAACACTTTTCACTCATTTACTGAATAGGAAATATTAGTAAAGGGATTGTTTTTTTAAAAAGTCTTCCTTGTAGAAAAAATAGAATCTGTTATTTCATTTGTTTATTTAAACAGATATTTGTAATGGTATTGTCAATGTGGAGTCTCTTGTGTTTGAGTGTTAGGTAGTTTTGCCTGAAACTCCTCTAGGTCTCTTCATTGTGTCTTTTACTTTTCGGTTTAGTTTGTTTGTCTAATCAGTTATGCATTGAATCTTGAGAATTTACTTCAGATGAAACTGACTAACCGCTCCTGAAAACAGATGGATATTACCTTGAAATTCTTTGTAGCCCACCAAATTTTCTTGTATTTAGAATAGTGGAATACTTTTGTATGTTTTAACATGAATATGCTGATTTTAGTTGCCAAGTGACATTAAAAGAACTGTTGTTTATTCAACTCTGACATATATCACCTGAACGTTTGTTAAGCATGATGTACAATAAGGACAAAGGATGGAAAGAAAAGAAGCTATGAGTGGGGACAGGCAAAAATGCTCTGATGACTTCCCTGATGTGTTAAGTTGGTTTAGTGATATGGATAATTATGGTAGGTTAAAAGATGAATCATGTGACTAGGAACCAACCTTGGCATAGTAGTCATAAGCATTGACTTCAAAATTCTTGTATTACTAATAGATTGCTCATCCCTTTCAGTTTGGTGAGCTAGCGTTCTTCTAAGTAAAGATTAGTATGTCTCTTGTGTTGTGGATTTATATATCATTGAGCCGTGTGTTATATTAATAAAAATGATTTACATGCTTAATTTGCTGTCGACCAGTTTCGTCACATCAAAATAATTTTGTGTGGAAGTAGCTACTATTACTCAAATAGCACCCATGACATTATGTATTAACTAAGAGTGCAGTAGATGGACCATTTGGCTTTCTATTTAACTAATCATCTAGTGGGACCACAAAATGCAGGTCAATGCTTATGACTCTGTTCGGGTGGTTGATTCTTTATATCATTCCAAGTACTTTTTGACTTCAGTGGCTGCTATTCACAAAGATACTCCATTGTTTTCTACTAAGGATTCTGAGGCTAAAATAGATGAAGAGTCTGCTACACATAATAGAGAAGATCATAAAGATGTTGAGTTGCAGAAGGAAATGCGTGGGAATTCTAGTAAGGTACACAAAGTCACAATTCTTAATTTTCCTAAAGCGGTTGCTGATCCTTCAAGTGACAAGCAAACCATCAATGAGGCCAAAGGTTGTCAGCCTACTGAAGCTAGTTCACCCACAAGAAATCACCCAGAAGAACCATATGAGCTCCGCTCTACTGGTTCGCATTTGTGTAAACCAATATTGCCTTGGCTGAATGGTGATGGTACTACTAATGAACGTGTCTACAAGGGACTTGTACGCCATGTTCTTGGCATAGTGATGCAAAATCCAGGAATAAAAGAGGTACCTCCCTTTTACTTTCACAAAAACATGGATACCTGATCATATGTGCAATTTAGAAGTATTACTTTCTAATGTTGTGCATAATGACTTGCTTCAAAATGTTAGGGACAATTGATCTTTGTCGGTTGTAGAGTAAATCAGCGAATTTCTTCTTAATTTTTGTCTGATTCTCTTGTTAATACAGTATCTTTTTTTCATTTTATCTAGTCTCTTCTTTTTTCCTACTTCAGTCATGGGCTTCTGTCCTAAAAAAAGCCATAGTCTTAGGTTCATTTGCTTCTTGTTCTTTTTCAATGTTCTCACAGAGATTTTATATCGGTTTTTTATGCTTCATGTCATATGGATTCATTTCCCTATTAATACAGCGACTCGATCATTGAATCATAGTCATTTTTTATCTTCATCTTGATCATTAATGAACACCAATTTTAACATCCATTTTTTTAGCTCGACTGTTTATGTATAATCCGTCCTTGTAGCAATATATATACACGGATACTTCTGAGCTATATTATTAGTTTCAAACTTACTACTTAATTATTGTTGCAGGATGATATTATCTGTCACATGCATGTTCTGAATCCTCAGGTATGATATTTATATCTGTTTCCTCAGACTTGTTTGTTCGATCTGTTGATAATAAGATAAATGTAACATGACGCTGGTAGCCACTTTCCATAGAAATGCTAACTGCAGTTTGTGCTTCGTTTTGTTTCCTTTCTTGTTGCTTAAACCCGACTCACTTTTTTAGGGAGGGTGTTTTTTAGTTAAAAGAAAGAAGAGAGTTTAAACCCGACTCACTTTTTTAGGGAGGGTGTTTTTTAGTTAAAAGAAAGAAGAGAGTTTAATGTTTTAGCGGTTTCACTCTTTTTTTTTTTTGATAACCGTGGCATCCGGGCCTGCTTGTGCACACCTCAACTAATTCCACGGGGTACCTGCGACCTCCCACCAGCTTGAGTGGCTTCATTGTTCTTGCCCAAGAAATTATAAAATTTCCATAATCTCTTCTCCAAGTCTCTCTCCATTAATTGTGAGCTGTTAAAATTTTTCATCTTTTCTATTATATCAATGTAGGAATTCCTCGAGGCTGCATCTAGATTAATTGCCTCGGAGTGTGTATTTGGAAGCCCTGATGTGCCTTCTTAACATAAACAAAGTTCATCTCTTTACCATACTTGTTTCTACAAGCCAGAATCTGTGAGATTGTGTGCATCCTAGGCCAGGGTCTGGATTTAAGAAGTCCAGCTATGGATTCAAACTCAATAGCTTTTCCTCAAACAGTATATTTGTGTTGAGAAATTCATTATGTACCTATATTAAATTTAGAACCCAGTTATTAACACTTGAAGTCGTCGTTCTAAAATTCAGAATCCATGAAGTTGAAATCCTGGCTGCCTCGACGCTGGCACATCTAGTATCCATTGGTTCATTTGTCCAAAATTTGCTCCAAGGGAACATAATTAGTTCTAATTTTTTGTGTATAACAAAGAAAATCATAGTCTTGTAGTAATGAAGATCTCAAAGTTTCAATAATTATTCAAATCCTTTTGCTGCCTCTCTAACTCCACGAGGTAAGGTTTGCAACTTTGCATATACCGTACCCTCTTCTGACCCCATCGTGGGATTATGCTTGTTGTCGTAGTAGTAATGTGCTATCGGTATGAGATGAAAAACTCTCTACGTTTATGAGACACTATTACCTTTTCTCGTTTGCTAAAACATTCTTGTTGTGTGTTTTAGAGCTGCAGAAGTTTGTTAAACATGATGGTCCTCGACAAAGATATCTTTGCGCGTAAGATTCGTCAGACAAGTCCAAGCAGAGCACCAACAATTCTGAGTAGTCTTCTTGGTAGCAATTTCAAAAAGGCACAGCTAATTTCAAGGGAGCATTACTTTGCAAACCCCTCTAGTACACACCTCTTGTAATGAACATATGTAGGTAGATGTTGGATCTAGTTATTTAGTTGTTTTGATCGTTTTGTTCTCCTGGTACTTGTTGGTACTTGTTTGTGACTGAGGCGTAGTAGTTGTTGTTGTCGTCGTCATCTCCTAGTGCTGATCTTTGTATAGTAATTTCTCTAGTAAAAAGTGAACAAGTTGTAGCCCGATAAGATACGGAAGAGGATGTAAATGTAATTTCACCAAGACTCGAGGTCGTTAGAAACACAAACTTCAATTCTTGGATTTGCCTTTGATTAGACATGTTCAGTTGATGAACTAATTTAGGTAAGAATCATTTAACCACAGTAAACTTTCCATTTCCATTTGTGTACAAGTAAAATGAGAAGGGGTAATTTTGTGGAAATTTTGATACACCATCCCCTATTTTGGGAGTTAATACACCCCAATTTGCAAAGGGTAAGTAAATACATTAGTATTTTGCAATTTTCATTTACTTTTCTAAAAAAATTAATTGAAATTTAACTAATTCGAATTTGCACGTTCCACACACTATATAACACTATATATGACTAATCGCCCATCCTAGATTCTCTACATTCTTAACAACCCATCTTTATTTCATTAGAGTCTGTTTAATGGCACGTTTCTCCGTTAGATAGAAAAGAAAAAGTTAATCACCAATTCAATTACAAGGTACTATCATTTCCACCTGGACAATCACCCATCCAACTTATTCGTAAGGGTGAATAGATTCTAAATATCTCATCACACCCCATATTTATAGGCCAAATTCGACTAGTAAACTCTCTCACTTGCAACCGGAAAACTGTGAATTCGAGCTAGAAAGGACCTTATTTATAGGTCAAATTCGGATGGTAAGCTCTAGGGGTGGGCGTTCGGTATTCGGTTTGGTGTTATCATAATTCGAATTCGATAATTGGTAAATGAAAGTACTTATCAAATATCATACCATTAAACTTCGGTTTGGTAATTCGGTAATCGGTAAATTAAACTTCGGTTTGGTACGGTATTTGGTAATACCATATTAAAGTTAAATTTGGTAGACTCTACTTTAGGCCAACGATAACAGTTTACTTTAGAACTGAATCAAAACACAAGATAATGTTTCTACCCTATGCCTTATGGAAACAACACTTTTTAACACTTCATCAGTAATGTTTTATAGCTCATTCATCTTCTGCTGATTTAACATAATAACTGTTTAATGCAGAAATGTCTTCGGAAGATAATAGCCACATCTGTTCCTCAAATATTTGCCTCGTAGTGACTAGTGAGTGAGTTTAAATAAAAGAATTCACTAACCCTTTCATCAAGAATAACTTATGAGATATTTAAAATCATACGACATAGTATCTTAAAATCATACAACATAGTGTCAAACCTTTTTGATTACTTAGATATAGTAAGAAATGAGTATCTCTGCATCTACTCTCCCACTGGACATAACTTAGATATACCTAAAAGTTGCATCAAGACTAGACAAGTTCAGGTTGTCTTGATAGATAAAACCAGAATGAAGAAAACGCGAGTAATATGAAACAATAACTTCATATTTGAACATGTTGTCCACTGTTACTAACAATAAAAATTTTAAAAGTGATTTTCATTTTAAAATTTTAAAATTAATATGGTATAATAAACTTTTAGGATGTGGGTTTTTTTTTTACCTTTTGTAGAATATTAATTTGGACTCATGGCCAATGAGTATAGACTATGGTCAGTTAACAATAATTTGATATTCGGTAAATACCAAATACCAAATGGTAGTGATATCTTTTACCAATCCCGAACCCAAATACCGTAATTTTAAAATTTTACTCCCAATTACCATACCAAATACCGAATACCAAATTCTTTGGTTCGATTCGGTAATTCGGTTTCTGGTATTTTATGCCCAGCCCTAGTAAGCTCTCTCACTTCCAACCTGAAAACTGTGAATTCGAGCTAGAAAGGACCCTTATTGTAGGCCAAATTCGGATGAGCTAGAAAGGATCATATTTATAAACCAAATTCGGATGATAAGCTCTCTCACTTCCAACTTAAAGACACTGAATCCGAGTTAGAAGGGAGCAAAAGAGTGGAAGCTCCTTAAAAAGAAAGTGAGAACTTTTTAGTACTAACTAGATTGCGAGTTTAAGTTATATACACCGTCTAGTTTTGTCTCAAAACTAGACAAAACTAAGCTAGTACTTTTGTTGTTGCCAAGGTTGTTTGAGCCATGAATCCAACATCCTCAATCCCCCCAAAAGCTCTATTAGAACTAAAAACAGCTCTCTTTCATGGCTTCCATTCATTCAATCAACTCAAACATATCCATGCACGTATTATTCGTTATGGCTTCATGCATAACAACTATCTCCTAAACTTACTACTAAAATTTACGTTGAACAATTTCAACCATCCGAATTATGCTCAACTTCTTTTCAACCAAGCGCGAGAACCCAACATTTATGTATACAATACTATGATACGTGGGTTGGTATCGAATAACTGTTATGAGGAAGGCATATATTATTTTTACGCGATGAGGGAGGAGGGTTTCTTCCCTGATCATTTTACGTTCCCGTTCTTGTTCAAGTGTTGTACGAGGTTGTTTGAGTTTGATTTGGGTGTTAAGGCACATGGGGTTGTTGTGAAAATGGGATATGATTGTGATGTGTTTGTGAATACTGGGTTGGTATGTTTGTATTCGAAATGTGGGTTGCTTGATGATGCTCATAAGGTGTTTGATGATATGCGTGAGGATTTGAAGAATGTTGTGTCGTGGACCGCGATTATGACGGGGTATATTGGTGTTGGGAAGTTTAGGGAAGCGATTGAGTTGTTTCGAAGGTCGTTGGAGATGGGTTCGAGGCCGGATAGTTTTAGTATCGTGAGGGTTTTGTTGGCGTGTAGTCGCGTAGGGGATGTTAGTACGGGGGAATGGATACATGGGTACGCGGTAGAGATGGGTATGGGGAGGAATGTGTTTGTGAATACGGGGTTGATAGATATGTATGGTAAATGCGGAAAGATGGTGAAAGCTCGCGAGGTTTTTGATGGGATGGTGGAGAAGGATGTTGTTTCCTGGAGCGCGATGATTCAAGGTTATGCCGCGAATGGACTTCCTAAAGAGGCGTTGGAGGTGTTCTACAGGATGCAACGAGAGGGTGTTAGACCGGATTGTTACTCGATGGTTGGTGTACTCTCTGCTTGTGCTAGGCTAGGAGCGTTAGAAGTTGGCGAATGGGCTAGTAGGTTGATGGAGAGGGATGAGTTTTTCGACAATGCTGTTTTAGGTACAGCGTTGATTGATATGTATGCTAAATGTGGGCGGATGGTATCCGCGTGGGAGATATTCAGACAAATGACGGTGAAGGATAGAGTAGTCTGGAATGCTGTTGTATTGGGTCTTGCTATGCACGGGCATGTGAAATCCGCGCTTTGTTGTTTTGGTCAAGTCGAGAAGCTTGGTCTAAAGCCTGACGGAAACACATTCATCGGTCTTCTTTGTGCTTGTACTCACGCTGGTCTTGTTGGCGATGGTCGCAAGTACTTTCACAGCATGACTCACTCGTACTCCTTGGAACCAGCAATTGAACATTATGGATGCATGGTCGATCTTCTCGGCCGAGCTGGCTTACTTGATGAAGCTCACTCGCTGATTGGAACTATGCCAATGAAGGCTAATGCCGTCATTTGGGGAGCGTTGTTAAGTGGCTGCCGGTTACATCGCGATACTAAGTTGGCTGAACATGTGTTGAAACAGTTGATTCAATTGGAACCATGGAACTCTGGAAACTACGTTCTTTTGTCGAACATCTATGCATCTAACAACAAATGGGATGATTCAGAAAGAGTCAGGTCTTCTTTGAACGAGGCGCGGATGCAGAAGATTCCTGCGTATAGTTGGATCGAGATAGATGGAGTTGTTCATGAGTTTCTTGTTGGAGATACGTATCATTCCATATCAGAGAAGATATACGGGAAACTAAGTGAACTCAGCAAGGAGTTGAGAGAGGCAGGTTATGTTCCAAGAACAGAATACGTTCTATTTGACATCGAAGAGGAGGAGAAGGAGCAGTTCGTAGGCTGTCACAGTGAGAAGCTCGCGCTTGCGTTTGGCTTACTACGTACTAGACCTAGTGAAGTTATACGAATAATCAAAAATCTCCGTATCTGTGGTGATTGTCATACGTTCTTCAAGCATGTATCAAAGATATCGGAGAGAGAAATCATCTTGCGCGATAATAACCGGTTCCATTGTTTCCTTAAAGGTTCATGCTCATGTGGAGATTACTGGTAAGAGGAGCAACATTATAAGAAGGGCAGCCTGGTGCAGGAAGCATTCCGCGTTCATGCAGAGTCAGGGAAGGGCTGCACCCTAAGGCGCATGATGTGCTTAGCATCAGTCCACGACTTGAACATGTGACCTACCTCCAGGTCACTCGGAGACAACCTTACCGCTGCTCCAAGTTCGGGTTCAGATGGATTTCTCAGTATAAAGAGGAACACAATTGTATTTTTTGCAACCTTTTGGCACATTGCTAATACTAATCCTTACATCTTTCTTGTACTGGATGTTGTTATATTAATAATATATATGAAGAATTTCAAAATTATTATCTAGTTTTTGAAGGCAGACAATATCTAGTCTCCTCTGCAACACCCCCGAACCCCTTTGATCGGTAAGTTTGCTTCAAACATCTTGTGCGAAAGAGCCACGTGTTGACTACACATTACACAATGACATGTCGAAGCAAGCATGTAAATTGGTTCATTCACTACACAAACAACAACATATCCAGTGAAAACGCACAAATGGAGTATGGGGAAGGTAGTATAAACAAACCTTACCACTACCTCGCGGAGATAGAAAGGCTGTTTCCGGAGGACAAATTCACTATATATTGCTTTAGGCAATAACCAGCTCCTGCAAACGGATAGCTACATTTGAAGCAGAAAAAAGACATCTCTCTGTACAGAAGTCGCTAATGTGCTTCAGAATGTGTTAGCTACAGTATCATTTGTCTTTTACTCGCAAGTTACTGTTTGAAAACTATCTATGGAGCTATTAAGGAAAAACACATGAGCTTACGACAAGATATCCGATCCAAAAATCAGAGAAATAACATGTTCATGCTCGTTGCAGAAAAACTGGCATTAGCGTAGACGCAAGTCATACAAGTATAAAACAGATAATCTGGTGAACAATGACAACCAAACTTGATAAACCAATCTAACAAAATTAGTCGTAGTGTTTGGGACAGCTTGTGCATACCTCGACTAACTCCATGGGATACTCGCCAACAACTCTATTCATCAAACGAAATACTTAACCATCTGAATTTCTTTCTTCTTGAATCCACATTTCTCGTAGAAAGGTCTATTCTCTTCGGTGCAATCAAGAATTACCTTATAACACCCCATCGAATGAGCATGATCAGCAAGATACTCCACGATTCTCTTACCTAACTGCAATCCACGAGCACTCGAATCAACCACAACGTCCTCGATATGTCCAGCTTTACCACAATTCCTCACAAACTTCTTCTCAATAAACACACTTCCGGTCGCAACAATCTTCCCCGATCGTACATCTTCGATCACACAAATACGATGATCATCGCCATAATTCGCGATTTCTTCAAATCTTTCGTTGAATTTCTCATCAGATACAGAATCACACACAGTCAATTGTCTCAGCAATTCGATAAAGCCCTTTTCTTTGTCCGAAATCTCCAGTTTGCGTATATGAAACGCGTCTTCGACAGGATTTTGGTGCTGCATCATTGTCTTCAAAGACTAACCAAATTTCCAGCAAAAACTTTTAGATTAACAAAGAAAACATAATAAAACTCCGCATGACCAAATCCAATATAAGTAAAATGCCAATACAAAATTGGCATGAAAAAATAGCAAATGGTCAAAAATACACCTAAAGTATTGCCGATGTTACGAGTTTCACACCTGAAATATTGCGACCTGAACAATCACGAATTATTTATCAAAATACACCTCAACTAACATTTCGTATAGCAAGCTTATAATATTACGTTGTATCTTTATTATCTAGCAGTGTGTCACCCCTTGTTGGGCGTGTACTTTTTTGTTTTTTGTTATATTTGTTATCTGTCCTGAGCCGGGAGTCTATCGGAAACAGCCTCTTTACTTCATATGAGGTAGTGGTATGGATTGCGTACACTCTACCCTCCCTAGACCCCACTTTGTGGGAATATACTGGCTGTGTTGTTGTTGTTCAGGTAGAAAAAGGAAACAATTAACAGTTAAGATGCGTTCTAACAAATAGTTGATGATAGTTCACATAAGAAGCTCGTGCACGACATAGTTTAGGTGCATTTTTAACTATTCATTCAAAAAAAATTAAACAATAACAATAACATATCCTGTGTAACCCCACATGTGGGGTCTTAATGTACATCAACAACCACATATCCATTATACAAAATCAATTTCTATAGAAAAATTTACCTTTGTTTTTTAACCAAACACATCAACTGGAAATAAACGAAAAAAAAAAAGACAGATAGAGATTCTGACCTGAGAAAGCAAATAATAATCAAATGGAGAAAATATCTGTATTATGCAAATCAAATCATAGACAAATCTGTATGAAATATCAAATGGATGATAGTGAGAACAATTTGGGCCACTTAAGTTGGGCTAATTATATTTAGGGCCTAAAATTTGGTCTTGGGCCACCATGAAAATGTACAACACTTTTTAGGAAGAATTACATAAATCTCTTGTGGGAAACTTACATAAATCCCTCAATATTTATTTTAGGAAGTAAAGGATTTTGTTTTATTATGCAGAACAAATCACGCTAAATAATATCATAAACAAAGTTCACCAAGTAATACGACAAACGTTACAACATTATGAAATAATAGTAGTACTATCTGTAGCTATTAACACGGACAACAAAGTCCTCCTGCCTATTAGCACTAACGCACTCGTTCCCACTATCCTCTACCTTAATCCGCATCTCCACACCTTTCTATCTAGGATCACGTTCTCGATAAGTTGAAGTTGTTTCATGTCATGTCTAATCACTTTCCTTCAATATTTCTTCGATCTATCCATCCCATCAAGACAAATTAAGTCCCATTTCAAATTCAATCCCCTCCCTCCACCTAGTAGGCCCAAATAAAATCTCACATTTCAATGGTCTCCCAGATGGGCCTTATTTCGTTTTTCTAGATCCAAAAAGAAGTCCAGCCCATCAACTTGTCTAGAAAGTTCAGGTAAGCTCTGAAATTATATATATATACCCTGGTTCTCCAAAATTTGCTATTTTGACTTGCTATTAAAATTTTTGAGAAAGTTTTACATACATTAGAAGATAGAAAAAAAGATCAATGGCAAAAGAAGGACCTAATTGGGATGGATTACTGAAATGGAGTTTGTCTCACGCTGATGCTACAAATCCTCCTCGCAATTTGAGGTACTAATATTTATTTTTCATACTTATTTTTGCGCAATTTGAAACTTGTTAGTTTTAATTCGAGGGTCTATTTATCCAAAGTTTCTGTAAGAGTATTAGTGATTTGATGTCTTGTTAATATGAACAACGAGTTAATTGCAAAAACAAAAAAAATTGCAACTTTCATTTGGGATTTTGTAATATTTGTAAACTCCATATATGTTCTCAAGGTAGGCGGAGGATTAGCTAAAACTGGTTTGATTGTGTTTGGCCATGGATAGTGAGGAGGATACCTCTAGTAGATGTTTAAGTAGATACGTGGTTGATAGGTGTTGTTAATCCGTTTCGTGGGACTTTGGATTAAAAGGGACAAACAAGTTTCCCAATTAAGTGAGGGTCCTTAAGTTTTTTAAATTAGGTGGGAGGGACAAAATTTTTTTGAGCTTTTTTTTAAAGTGTTTTTCGTTCCAACTTCTCCCCCAGTTGTTTGACTACTGGGCGAAGTTGTTCGACAACTGGGCGAAGTTGTTGAGACAAGTAATGCAGTTGTCGAGTTTCAGTTGTTCAAGGGACTTAATATTTTTAACTTAATAAGGTTGTGGGATCCACTTGCCCCCTTTTTTTAATTGAAGACTTGGGAGGGTCTATGGATTCATTTTTCTCCTGTGTTTCGCCATGAAAAACATAACTTTCCAGGGTTGGAGTTGTGTTTGGCCATGAATATATATTGGAGTTGTTTTCGAAAATTTGTGACAGAATTAGGTGTGAAAAAAGTGAAAACGAGTTTTACTTGTTTTTTCTTTGGAATTCTCAGGACTAAACGGCTACTAAGTTTCTGTTTTCCCTTATAATATTTTAGTGGAAGTTTTGTCTCAAAATTGAAGTTTTATCATTTATTGGTCTGGAGCGGCTTCAGTTTACCGAGGACATGACCCTAGATAGGAAGGTGTGGAGGTCGCGGATAAGGGTAGAAGTCTAGGGTGAGTACATGGGTTATAGCAAGTAATTAGGAGAGTCCCTGTTTACCCGGGGTAGTAATCGCAGGGCTGTGTCGATAGGTAGGAGCCGCTAGTCAGGGGAGACTGGGTGTGGTGGGTGGCTTTGGTCTATGAGTGTAGGTTACTATTAGGCGGGTACCCTATTTCAGATTTCATTTTTCTTATTTCTTATAGCTTATGGCTCTTAGTTCCTCTACCCTGTATTGCTCTGAGTTCTATTTTACTATTTCTGATTCTTTACTTCGGTTAAGCCACCCATCCTGCTTCACATTTCAGTACGATTTTTTTTTTTTTTATCTTGAGCCGGGGGTCTATCGGAAACAGCCTCTGTACCTCTTCGGGGGTAGCGGTATGGACTGCACATTTTACCCTCCCAGGTGGGAGGAGGTGGGAGGAATACACTGGGCTTGTTGTTGTTTTTGTTGTATCATTTATTAGTCTGGTCAAAATTGAAGTTTTACGGTTTATTGGTTTGGTTTACCAGTGAGGAGGACAGAAAGTGGTTCATGGAGGCTATGCAAGCTCAAACTGTTGATGTAGTAAAGAGAATGAAGGAGATTACACTTGTCATGCAAACACCAGAGCAGGTCTTGGAATCGCAGGGGGTGACTTCTCAAGATATCCAAGGTACTTGGTTTTGAGGCTTTTGTGTATCATAGTTTTTTTTTTCCCTTAATGGTTGAAGGGGAGCCTTGGAGTAACTGGTAAAGTTGTTGTCATGTGACCCGGAGGTCGCGGGTTCAAGCCTTGGAAACAGCCTTTAGCAGAAATGCAAGGTAAGGCCATGTACAATACACCCATATGGTGGGGCCCTTCCTTGGACCCTGCACATAGCTGGAGCTTTAGTGCACCGGGCTGCCCTTTTTTAGTGTGTTTTGTCCCGTCTGATGTTATGACTTTCGCTCATTTTGGTCTTATTTTTTGGCCTGCAGATATGCTGGATGAGCTACAAGAACACGTTGAATCGATTGACATGGCTAATGGTGAGTTCTTGGTATAATTTTGATCTTTCAGCAACTTCTGCATATGATGATTTGGTATTTGTGAGTATTGGTGTAATCCTAACAAACCTCGAGTTTGGGATTTGAGGTTTAGATAGTCTGATTTGTTATACCACAGAAGATTGAATTTGATGAGATATCATGTAGATGTCTAGTCAAAGTTTCCAATATTGCCTACTGATTATCTAGTCAAAGTTTCTAATATTGCCTACTGATTATCTAGTCAAAGTTTCTAATATTGCCTACTGATTATCTATTTGATGAGATATCATGTAGAAGTCTAGTCTTAACTTTGTGATGGTGCCTACTGATTCTCCATTTGAATAGTAGTGGCTTTGGTTGTATGAGTTCATTGTTTTACTTATTATATGCTCATCCGGAAGGAGGCTCTCCTCTTTCCTGTTAGGTGAATTATGACTTTTCATTCGTACAACTATCCGAACAATCACTCATTTTGACTTTTCATTCATACAACTTTTCTGTTGTTGGGTTTAATTGGTGTGAATGGAAAATGGAGGGACACAACCTTTGAGCAAAAGACATATTGTTTTGAAAAAGGTGGTTACTGTTCAGATAGTTGTGTCTGTTCAGAAAAAGACACAATGTTTCGAATGATCCGTATTGTAAGCTTAGTTCTGAAACTTGCATGAGCTGTTGTCATTTTCTTGTGATACGACTTCAGAGAGAGATATCCTCAATGTCATTGTGTCCTATGAGATGGATGCTTCAGAGTGAGACTCAACCCATAAAAGAAAAGGACAATATAATGGAAAGAAAGAAAGAGGGTCTTACAGGCTCTGGTATGACTGCAGTTAAGTGGTTTGCCTAAGCATAAAACAAGTGGAAATGACGTACGGTTCAACGTGTTATTGACTTTGATACCTTTTCAAGGGCTTGGCAACTGGTTTGATTCCTTGGATAAAATGGAACACTCATCAAAGAAGGCCTTTAAGGGGTCGTTTGGTTGGGAAAGAGTTACTCCGGGATAATTAATCGCGGGATTAGTTATCCCCCCATGAATATGGGATAACTTATCCCATCATTCTGGTGTAAATGGTGGGATAGATAGTCCCAGTAACTAACGAATACCTCATACCAAACATGGGATAAAATAGTCCATTTTATCCTAAAGCTATTTATCCCTATTACCTCACACCAAACGACCCCTAAGAGTGTCAAAGAGCATGAAACGAAGGATCTCATTTAATGTCTCGTCCTATACAGCATTAATGTTAAACTGGGGTGCCTATGAATAAGCTATGTTGGGTCTTGAGAACCAGTTGATGCTGGTAGGCAGTTCTTCTTGGATTTACTGTGTTTGAGGCTAGAGAAAGGAAGAAAAATGGAGGGACCTGGGAAGTGGTTTGTACACTGTTAGTGTTGTTGTTATCACTCTAGGAATAGTCCCCTCCTGGCCCCAGTTCCTCCCCATTTATTGGGGATTTTGTTCTTTTAATTTGTTGGACTATGTTGACAGTTTCTGTTGGAGACTTCGATAGTTAATTATGTAGTATTCCCATCATAAGAAGTTCCAATCTCATGCTCTCCCCTTTTTATTGTTAATTTGGCAGATTTGCACTCAATTGGTGGATTAGTGCCTCTTCTTGGTTACTTAAAGAACGCCCATGCTAACATTAGAGCCAAAGCGGCAGAAGTTGTAAGTACAATTGTTCAGAACAACCCGAGGAGCCAACAACTGGTAATGGAAGCTAATGGCCTAGAACCTCTTCTGTCAAATTTCACCTCAGATCCTGATGTTACTGCCCGCACTAAAGCTCTGGGTGCAATCTCATGTGGGTATTTTTATTTTTCCTGTTGATGAATGGTTTATTAGTTGATTGAGTCATTTAATTTTAGGTGTCGTGTCATACGCTTTCCAATAGCACTAATCAATTGTCTTTTTATTTTTCCCTTTATTAGCTTTAATCAGGCACAATAAGCCCGGGATTGCTGCATTTCGTCTTGCAAATGGTTATGCAGCTTTAAGAGATGCTTTGAGTTCCGAGAGTCCGAGATTTCAGAGGTACTATTTCAATATTATGTTCCAGATGTTTCTGAATCAACCATGGATAAAGTTGTAAGGCGTCCTCTTTCGTATTCCCTTTCTAATAGGTATAGTTTCTGTTCTTTTTTTTTTTTTTACAGGAAAGCCCTTAACTTGATCCATTATTTACTGCATGAGAATCGTTCAGACTGCAACGTAGTGACTGAGCTAGGATTTCCTCGAGTTTTGATGCATCTAGCCTCTAGCGAAGATGGAGAAGTGCGAGAGGGTGCCCTACGAGGACTTCTTGAGCTTGCCAAAGACAGGACAGGAGAGGATGCTGCCGGCTCCTCATCTATTGAAGAAAATGAGAAACTCAAGCAAATACTCCTGGAGCGAATCGAGGGGATTTCATCTATGTCACCTGAAGATCTTGGTGCTGCTAAAGAAGAGAGGCAGCTCGTAGATTCCCTCTGGAATACCTGCTACAACGAGCCTTCTTCTCTTAGAGAGAAAGGCTTAGTCGTTCTCCCCGGAGATGATGCATCACCACCACCCGATGTCGCCAGTAAGCATTTTGAACCACCTTTAAGAGCTTGGGCTGCTAATAGGTACGAGGATAATACACCGCCAAGTAATAACGAAAAGAAACAGGCTCCCCTGTTGATAGGCCTCGGTCCTCCTCCTCCGCGGAATAGCTCTAGCGGAGGCGGTGTCGCTGGGGAAGAAAATAATAGAGACACCTCTACATGATGTACATGTATAGGCAAATACCACACGATTTTCGGCTTAATATATCTTGTGATGTTGCAAATAACATTCTGTGCTAGATGCCTAGTAGTGTTTTCTGGATAATCTGTTGTCTTCCCCTCTCCATCATATCATCCTTGCACAATTTTTTCTTCCTCTCTCTGCTGTTTAACCGAAATCTCTGTGTAATGATGTATTTTTCTCTTATTTATAAGAGGCAGTTAAGCAGCTCAAGCAAGCAGCAGGTCGACATGTCTGCTCAGCTGCTTCTATCGTGTTTTTACTCTTATCACCTCAAATTATCACTTCAAATTAATTATTGTAAGTCATTTTCATAAATTAATACTCCCTTCGATTCAAATTATGTGTCATTTTTTTTTTGTCGTCTTTTCTTATTTGGTAAGTTTTTAAGGCATAATTATAATTTTACCGGTCTCACTTAAAAAAAAAAAAGTAAATAGCACATTTTTTTTATAAAGGATAATTTGGTAAACATTATCAAATCTTTTCCTATTTTTTAAATTCCGTGTCCGATCAAATGACGACGCATAAAATGGGACTGAGGAAGTAATATTTAATAAAAAAAAGTAAAATAGATATTTATGATATGTCTGTTTTAGCTATTTTAATTATAAATTTATTATATTACTTTTAATTAATTATTATGATTATTGAAGTATTAAAAAATTAATAATATTTTGTATAAATGATAAAATAGATACAAAATCATACGTCGACATAAAAGATTTGATTGATTATTAAAATTATATTAATCCATATAAATTTGGATGGGACAGCTAAAAAGTAACATATATTATTTTAAAATGAAATAAAAAAAGTTGTAAATCACAATAATTAAGAACTTGATAAAAAATATAAAAAAGGCTAATTGATTGTCGAAAATTTATTTGTGCTACATAAATTAAGACGGAGAGAGTATTCATATCTTATTGAAAAATTATGTAAAAAATTACAAGTCACATAATTAACAACTTAAAAAAGTTAAAAGTTATAAAATAATGACTGTTGAAATTTCATCAGTGTCACTTAAATTACAACAAAAGAAAAATTATTATAAATCACAATAATTAAAAACTTAAATTATTTTATTGATTGATTAATTAAATTCTATTTGTGTCACATAAATTGAGATTAAAAAATAATATATTGGGCCCGTGTTAGCACGGATTATCAATATCTAATGTGTATATATATATACTTCGACGACTCTGTTTACTTCTCCGGCGATTGTCTCTCACTAAAACACTTTCTCTCTCCAACTCATTCATCGAAATAGCTCGTTGTTCAAATTCAAGGCCTATATATAGAGAGAGAAATAGCATGTATTTATAGTAAAAGAAAAATCCTAAAAAAACGAAAGAGAAATAGAAAAGTAAAAATAAAAGTGAAAAGAGAGACAAAAAAATTAAAAATAGAAAAAAAAGAGTTTAATTTGCAAAGAAATTTTTAAGTAAGAGTAATTTATAGAAATGAAATCTTACTATTTTAAATAGAGTAATTTATGTAAAAAGAATTTACTGTTTTAAATACATTAATAACTATTTTTTATTTAATTCAACTGAATTGAGTAAAAGTAGCATAATAAATCTCATTGTATATGTATTTTAGTAGCAAAAAGTGTTTAAAATATAAAATACAAGTTATTAAAAAATATAATTATGAAATAAAAGCAATAAGATGTATTTGAAAGAATGATATCGGTGTAAAATTAAGTGATTTATCTCAAAAAATGTGATGTATTCGTGTAAAATTAATTTATGTATCCGAAAGAATGTGATATATTCGTGTAAAATTAAGTGATGTATCTAAAAGAACACGATGTATGCATATAAAATTACGTGATTTATTCTAAATAATGTGTTGTATTCATACGGAATAAATCAAGGACTTTTAGTAATATTAAAAAGAGTTGGATAGGGAGTAATTATCTCTAAAAAAATAAATTAAATTTTATATTGTTTTTATCACTTTTTATTTTTCAAATATCCGGTCACTTCCTAAATGGTAAGTTGTCGATGACAAAGGGCTGCTATGAAAAATAAGGGATAACTAATTTTGAGATTAATTTTAAGATAGAGATTATTTTATATTTTATATTTATATAAGATGAAATTGAGAGATAACTTATTGCAAAATTAATTATTTCAAGATTGTAGTGTTATTTTTATGGATAAATTTTGAAATAACTTGTTTTCAGCCAAACGAGATGGAGAGAAAAAATCTGGTTCCTCCACCCTAGAAAAATATGGCGCAAATCTGAATTAGTCAAAACTTCATTGTGAATACGATGAGAAACCCAAAAAAATAAACTTATACTTCGATTAAAATGGATTAATAAAGGTATAAAGTTAATTTCGTTTTTCTTTTCCATTTGTCTGGCTATAATTATACCAAAGTTATCCATGCTTTCCAAAAAGGAATATGTGAAAGTTGTCATCTTTAATAAAAAGATAATTGTGATATGGCAACATCATATAATATTAGCCAAAAATACTAACAATAAACTATTATAACACTATTTTTTCTGGAGCAAATCAAGATAAAAAAATATTCCACCTCATATTTTTTACTTTAATTTCAACCATATAATACTCACTTGATATTCTTTCATCATAAAATTACATATAATATAAATAGATAATTTTCAAATATGAAATGTCAAGTACTTCTTCATTACACATTTAACTTTTAAAATTTATATTTATCAAATTCGAAATTTTGTTCTTAATTTGAACTTAATTATACAATCAATTGTATCATCGAACATTTTTTTTCCATCCTTTCAAACTCGAACATGAAACTTTACGGTTCTTTTATCACTTTAATATTTTTTACATATGGGTAATTTAAAATTAATTAAATTAATTAATAATTTAAAATTCATGTACTAATAATTAATTTGGTCCCTAATTGTCGCCAAAAAAGGACCATGTTGCCTATTATTAAACACACAATAAACATTGCATATCTAATTAAATTATATAGTCCTCACATATATCACATTGGGGTATGGTGTTTATGATGATATAGATTTCTTCGTCTTTAATCAGAAGTTTTGATATTTAAAGATCAATAATAACAATATATTTAACGTAATTTTGTAAATTGAGTCTGCAAAGAATAGGATGTATGCACATTTTATTTCTGTCTTTGTGATTTATAAAATAAAGAAATTATTTTCGATTTAGATATAGTTATTTTTCTTTTTATGAATTTATTGAATTATATGTTTATGTTTAACTCGACACGAGGGATGTTGGATGACGGTGATACAACTTGTGAGTGTACTTGATTTGAATCCAAATTACTCAGATCAATAAATTTCAGATACTATATATTTTAAAAAATATATACCTTTCTCGAATCTTAGGATATCAAATTTTTTTATTTTTATCATACGTGCCATTGATGAGAAAACAATGTCATTTCTACAATTACAATAATAACGACAATAACATATCTAGTATATTTCAATAAGAACATTATTCTAGACGTTTTATTTAAATGAAAAAAATGGTCCTATTAGTGGGCACTTGAAATTTGAAAATTTTGAATGTCTAATACTGTCGAACTTTAATCTTAGAAAAATTATATGTAATTTTTTTTTTCATTTTTTTTTTTTTTTGACATTATAATAGTATCACGAGTTGCCCATTGGTGAAAAAATATGTATAAATATCGTTATCAAAATTTTGTCTCCAATTGGAATTGAAATTATTGTACTATTAAAAGTCAATTTCGTTGACACAAAATATAATTTAAAAAAAAAGGTAATTACAAATTTTTCAAAAAAGACTCGTGATCAATTATAATTTGAATTACAAATGTTTCAAAAAAGACTCGTGAAAAAAGTGTACGTTGTTCATATCAGTATCTTAGATGAAGTAGAGAGACAGAGTAATACTATAAGGGATCGTTTGGTAGGGTGTATATGAATAATGCAAAATATGACGTGTTAATAATGTTTGTATTAGTAATGCTTGCATTCATTATGCTTGTATTTTTCTTATGCAGTGTTTGGTTCGATGCATTAGAAATAACATGAATTAAATAATTTCTAAAATTTTTTATTTATTTATTTACAAAAATATCCTCCATATATATGTTGGAAAGGATGCGAAATTTTTTTCGAGAGATAATAGTATCTTTAATTATGTTAATGCATGTATTGGATCCGTTGTATTGCTAATACCATGGATTTGGAGGTATTAGTAATACACAATAGAGTGTATAACTACTGCAAACATTAGTTATATATATGGTCCAAAATTATACCAAACAAGGTATTAATAATACATATTCCAATGCACTCTACCAAACGACTCCTAGGTTATCTATTCGAAATCACAAACATAATCAGAACAAAACGAACAAGAAACTACAGGTATAGATACAAACAAAACATTCTTACTCACCAACCCTCTACCCTAATTCGCACCACGCTTTCTTATAAAGGGTCATGTCTTTTATAAGCTGTAACCGTTCAATGTCATGTCTAATCACTTTCTTTTAATATTTTTGAAGCAATTATTAAAATTACTTTTATATATAATATATTACAGATCAATTGTGAGCTCGAACTGTGAAATTAATAGGGATAATACTCACAAAAATACTTGAACTTTGACCGAATTTCTAGTTGACCATACTGAACTTTGCGGAGGTCCGATTACCCCTTAAACTTTTTAAAGTGAATTTAATTCCCCCAAAATGCTATACCCAATTTTGGCGGATGACAGTGTAATACACGCGTCAATCTCGTTTTTACACGTGTATCTTTTGGCAGATTGTGGTGTAATATACACGTGCCAACCTTAAGATATATGTCATTAAAATACGAAAAAAGAAATCTAGGAGGATAATAGGACTCCCACAAAATTCAATATACTCAACTAAAAATTCGATCAAAATTCAGATATTTTTGTAAATATTATCCTTAATTAATATTCGTATCATATAGATTGTCTATATATATCTTTTAAAGAGTATGGCCATTTCCTATGTTCCAACTTTTTAATAAAGCTGTCTGTACTTGTGGTCTAAATTGGCCACTAGATAAATATAAAATAATAATAATAATAATAATTAACCATAATGATGAAAATGAAATTACATTAATATAAAAATTGACCCATGCAACGTAGAAATCAAAAACATCATTTTCCTAGTAAGCTTGACCATGACAACACAGACTTAGAAAAGTAGTAATGTGATTATTTTATTGTGATTATATACAACAAAAGACGACTTTGACCTTAAATGTCGTTCTACTTTATTCGTAATTAACGTTTTTAAATTTAAATTTTATATAATTTTTTGATGTAAATCTGTATTAATCGAGTAAAATATAATTCCTTAGACTGAAAAAGTAACAGTGTGATTTTTTTACTATGATTATATGCAAGACAACTTGACCCTCAAATATTATAGTGAAGTGGTAAGTAATTTCTGTTTTTAATAAGAATTTTCGGATATGAATTATATATATGAGTCATTTTCGGTAGGAATGTTTTACTCTTTAATGTGAAATTTTTCGATGCGAATCTGTATTATTCGAATAATATAGACCAGAAAATTAATCATCTAACATTGTGATTTTTTTTTTTTTTTAAATTATGATTTTATGCGATAAAGAACGATTTGACAAAAATTGAAGTGGAGTGGTACGTAATTTTTTATTCTTAATTAGAGTTTTTGAATATGAATTATATATATATATATAAAGTCATTTTTGATCGGAACATTTTACTTCTGAATTTTTTTAAAATAAATTCGTATTAGCAATCAGACTTCAAAGCAGATATAATACAGTGGGTAGGTAACAAAAAGACGAGACGTCTTGGAAACTTGTTGGGTCAATTATTTTGTTATTATTATTGGAAAAATATTGGATTTTGTAGTATTACTATTTTTTAAATGTTACTTATTATATATTGTTCTCTTAGGGGTCGTTTGGTTGGGAAAGGGTTATTTTGAGATAATTAATCCTACGATTAGTTATTTTGGAATTAGTTATTCCGTCATATATATGAATAACTTATTTCATCACTATGGAGTAAATGGTGGGATAAATAGTCTCGATATTAACTAATACTGCTCACCAAACATAAAATAAAATAGTTCTTCATTTTATCCTTGGACTATTTATCCTTTATATCTCACTCCAAACATATTAGTAGACGCGCACACTATAAGGGCGTGAAGATTACTTCTAAATTTTGCCAATATAATTGGATGAACTACTACAATCGTTTGGTTCGAAGATAAGTTATACTGATTAATAATATGTGAATTAATGATTAACAGTTGTTTGTGAGTTTTTAGTACCTATGATCTTGAAATCTTTTTTCATTCTCAGGATTTGAATCTGAAATTTTTAATTAAAGATAGAGAAATTCTATCATTCTATTACAACCATTGTTGTCAATATTAATATAATGTCAACGACATATTAAATACATTCAAAGAATTATTCACTACCCATGATCTAGACTTGATTCTAAATATACACATTCTAAGGAATTTGATGTTGCCAAATGATAAGAGATGTAAAAGTGTTTGGCAAAACCTTAAATCCCTCTATTTAATGAAAGAATCAACTAATTAGTTATATATATATATATATATCGACTAGTAAAATTAGCTCATAAAAATATTATCCGTTCAAATTTCTACAAGTTTAAATAAGCAAAGAAAATAATGAATAGTTAAGATACAATTTATTCTTTTTTTAAAAAAAATTATTTAAGTATATTTTGATCTTTTTTTTTTTTTTTTTAAGGATGGAGTGAAATTATTGTCAAAAGTTGTACTCCATCTATTTCAATTTATGTGATATATTTAGCTTCTTGAGATTCAAAGAGTGTAAATTTGCTTGTGAATTTGAGTATGAAATCTTTAATTTTTTAAAATAAAATTTATATATTTAAAAATTACGTGAAAAATATTATAAGTCACAATAAATGACAATTCAAAATACTTAAAACATATATGAAAAAATTACGTTAAAAAATAGACACGTTTAAATCTGAAAATCTGAAATATGTCTTATAAATTAAGACGAAGAAAGGAACAATTGTTGAATGTTAAGTGTGTGTTTGACCATGAAAATTTAAAAATTTAAAGTTAGACTTGAATTGGAGTTGTGTTTGTTCATAAATATAATTAAAGTTGTTTTTAATTTTCCTGAGAGAAGGAACAACAATAGCAACATACCCAATATATATTTCCATCAGGAGGAGGCTAGGAAGGTAAGTGTACGCAGCCCATACCACTATCTCGGAGCAGAGATAGTAAAAGAACAAGAAACAATAGAAATTAACACATCCAATAGTGTCATAATCAAAATTCACCAAGTAAAACAATAAAATGATACAACATTCTGAAATAATACTAGTACTTTAGTTATTAATACGGATAACAAAATCCTCCTATCTACTAACACTAAGACACTCGTTTCTACTATCCTTAATTCGCCTTCTCAACATCTTTCTATCTAAAGTCACGTTCTCGATAAATTGAAGCTGCTCCATGTCATGTTTAATCGCCTCCAATAGTTCTTCGATCTACTCCTACCTCTTCTGAATTCATTCCTAGCCAACCTCTCATACCTCCACACGGAGGCAGACGTACCCCTCCTCCTCATATGTCCGAACCATCTTATCTTTGATTTCCTTATCTTGACTTTCATGGACCTACTAGCACTGACGCACTCGTTCCTACTGTTTTTCTACTTTAATCCGCCTCCTCCGCTCCTTTCTATCTAGAATCATATTCTCGATAAGATAAAGCTGTTTCATATCATATCTAATCACTTTCCTTCAATATTTCTTCAATCTACTTCTACCTCTCCTGAATTCATCCCTACCTAATCTTTCACACCTCCGCACATATTCGAACCATCACAACCTCACTTTTCTAATTTAATTTCTACCGAAATCACTCTCACCTTATCTAGAATAACCGCAATTCTAATAAAAGTGAAAAAATTCTCATCACCAAACGGACCCTAATAAAAATCATTTCGTCCCCGTAAAAATTAACAACTGTACTTCCCGGGAAAAAAAAAACGCAATCCTTATTAACAAATAGTAAATTCTATTTTTATATGTACTCCGACTACTCCGTTTACTTCTCCGGCGATTCTCTCTCTCTCACTAAAACTTTCTCTCTCTCTCTCTAAAACTCATTCATCGAAATAGTTCGTTGTCCGAATCTCAAGGCCTATATATATATATAGAATAACATTTATATATAGTAAGTATTATTTTTTTAATTATCCGAATGTGAAGGCCTTTTGTGTAGAGAGAGCAAAGTAGTTAATTATTTGACCGAATCTGTGCCAATGGAAGTCGAAACTAGCGGCGTTTCAAATTTCAATAGAGAACTCCTCGACATGTCAAGTTGTGAACTCTCGGAGCTTCGTATTCCCCATTTTCGGAGCTCCGACGACGATAATATGGAGTTTCAAGGATTCGGTTCTCCGGTTGCTCAATGTGATGATAAAAAAAGTATCGCTGAGTTTCCGATTTCTCCGTCGGAACCACCGGGAAATGGTGGTGGAGAGACGACGGATGCTGCGAAAAGAGTGCAGAAAGTTTACCGGAGTTATCGTACGAGGCGTATGTTAGCTGATTCTGCTGTGGTTGCTGAAGAGCTTTGGTACGTCTATCTAACTAATCACTACTACTATTATCACTATTCCCTCCCTTCGTTTCAAAATAGCTCCCACGTTTTGCTTTTCGAGAGTTAAATTAGCTATTATCTTCGTTCATTTTACTCGTCAAAATAGCTGTCCGTTCACTTTTTTATATTTAACATGAAAAAAGTTGCATCTTATACTACTTTTCGTATAATTTTTAAGTAAATAAATTTTAAAATATAGACTTAATTTTGTGCAAACTTAGTTTGAAGATTAGTCGAATTGACTCTGGATAAGTGAAAAAATGTTGTATACATTGAGATTGACAGAGTAGATTTAAGAAAACTGTTGAAATTTTTACTTATTTTTGTTAATTTTTTGTGCTACTTGTATTATGTGTACTATGAAGGTGGCAAGCAATAGATTATGCTCGGTTGAATCACAGTACAATTTCTTTCTTCAATTATTTGAAGCCGGAGACTGCATTTTCACGGTGGAATCGCATCGGCTTAAATGCTTCCAAGGTATTTTTTACAAATGCACAAAAACTCTCACTATCACTATGCATAGAGTCGAACCACAAGGGTCTATGTACGTAGTCTTACCATGCATTTCTGCAAGATGCTGTTTCCAAGGCTTAATGGACTTATTGTATGAGGATTATAATTCAGTGATTAGTTATAAGGGATTACAATAAAAAACTCAGGAATTAGTTTTACTATTGGTATAGTTTTACAAGTTCTAGTTCATATAAATTGAAAATCATTAAAAGATCTAATTATACTACTAATAATTTCATTGTTTTTTATGAGATAATTTGACTTTTCTCTTCATTTACTACAACTAGCAGTTGGCCCCTTAAATTTAAAGCTATTTTTGTCATGTTAGGTGACCTTTCGTATTCCACTATTTATTTTGTGTTCTGTATTAAGCATAGGTCCCCACATATGTTTTGCAAATACAGTTATATAGAATTCTATTCAAGGTAATACACCCTTGTGGTGGGACCCTTCCCAAGACTTTGCTCATAGCAGGAGCTTTAATGCACCGGGCTGCCCATTTTAGAATTCTATGCTAGAAACAAAACAATCTTAGACCCCACTGGTGAGATTACGCTGAATATATTCTTGTAGTAATTCAAAATTTTATGCCGGAGAATTAACAGTAGTAGTAATGCAAGATTTTATGAGAAAAGAATTAAACAAACATTAACTGTGTATACATTCTGTCCAGGTTGGTAAAGGTTTGTCTAAAGATGCTGAAGCTCAGATATTAGCTTTTCAACACTGGATTGAGGCTGTAAGTCTGCCTCTTTAACTCTGTTGTTTCATTATTTCTCTTTCTGGACGCCTTTGGATGTTTTTGTTGAGCCGAGGGTCTATCGAAAAAAGCCTCTCTAGCTCTGAGGTAGGGGTAAGGTCTGCGTACAATCATCTAAACTAGGTATGTTATTGTTTATTAATGAGATATAATATTTGATCTTTGTATTGTGTTAACTGTAGATTGATCCACGTCATCGGTATGGGCATAACCTGCATATATATTATGAAGAATGGTGTAAAACTGATGCTGGCCAACCCTTCTTCTTCTGGTAAGGAGGCTGATTTTTGAAACTGATATCACATGCATTGTCTCAAATGTAAATCTTTAGGTTGTCGAAGTCGCAGTTGTGTGTTCTCATGGAAGTGGATGTAATAGAAGCTTTATACTGATTGTCATAAACCCTGCATTTGATTCCTGGATGACTATCTCTTGTTATTGCTTTGAGCTACTGTTGCATTTTTTGTTAGTATTGAGTTAGTTGAACGTAAGTGTGTCTGTTTGTCTGAGTTGCATCCATCGCTATAAGATAAAGTTTACAAGCTTTAGTTTGGGTAGCTTACAATGACTAGGCATGTGCAGGTTGGATCTTGGAGATGGCAGAAAGGTTGATCTCAAAGAATGTCCACGAGCTAAGCTCCAGAAACAATGCATCAAGTATCTTGGACCTGTATGTGCTGAATCTTTTGTTACTTATGCACTACATATCACGTTGTTTAGCATCAATCACGCGCTGCAACAGACATTCCCACAAATACTTGCACCAACTCTTTATCCTTTGCTGATGCCGTTGATTAGCTCCGTCATACACGATCTCATTGTTACCTCCTAATCTTTCTGTAATCAGCAAGAGAGACAACATTATGAATACATAATTGCTGAAGGACAAATACTGCATAAGCTAAACAGAAATCTTCTTGACACAACTAAAGGGCCGCCAGGGGAAAAATGGATCTTTGTGATGAGCACCTCAAGAAGACTCTATGCTGGTGTGGTGAGCGATATAGTGTTGCTGCATAAATTTCTTGTTTTTATCATTATTTTACTTGAAATTTACGATTATCCTACAAATTCTTGAAAATTTCCTTTCTGTTATGCCTTTCAGAAAAAGAAAGGAATGTTTCATCATTCCAGCTTTCTGGCTGGTGGGGCTGCTTTAGCTGCTGGACGACTCGTGGTACAGGATGGGACTGTAAAGGTAGATTGATTTATTATCTTTACCTTTGTCAGATATGATGTTTGTGGGACTTCCTAGTTGAACAATTTTGGCTCCATCAGTAGTATAACGCTGTCTGTGATAATTCTATAGCACTCTTACACAATATAATTGCATATAGGCTTGTTATACTGACTTCTTTGCGTTGCTGTTACAATGTTTTGCTTGAATTATTCTACTCTGACATTCTTTTTCTACAGTCTATTTCACCTTACAGTGGACATTATCGGCCAACAGATGATAGCCTTGAAACCTTTCTATCGATTCTCAAGGATAATGGAGTCAACGTGGATGAAGTTGATGTGAGTGATTTTCATGTCTTTAGTTTTACATCCATATTTCTCCTTTAAAGTCTTAACATATGAGAGAGCAATCTAAGATCCAAGTCTTTCATCATCTCCGCGCCTATTATAAGTTCTGTTGTTTGGACTCTTCACTTCACCTGATGTAGTGGTATGGACTGCGTACACTCTACCCTCCCCAGACCCCTCTAGGTGGGAATACACTTGATATGTTGTTGTTGTTGTTGTTGTTATTTGGACTCTTCAAATATGCCATCCGGTGTTTGTTGGGTCTACCAACAGTAGTGTACTTTTTGGAGGATGCAACACGGGTGCAGTAACATTTTTGGAGAGTCCGGGCAAGATGGATTATAAGTACACTAGGGAATAGTCTGCTCCTCCTGCCACAGTTCAAGATGAACAATTAAGAACTATTTTGTCGGGTACTCCAACCGTAGTGCATTTTCTGGGAGGATCCAACACCGGGTTACAGTGGGACAAAGTTCAAGATAAACAAATAAGAACTCTTATTTTGTTGATAGGATTGCTCAACTCCCTCAAATGCTCCTCCTTTAGTATGATCCTATTAAGTACTCCAATTGCTTCAGCATCGACTGATTGCTCTTATATATCTTTCCCTTTTTTTCGCATTGCTTCCTTTGTTCGCTCTCTCTCTCTTTTCTACTTTGCCTCGGGTTGGTGGTAGGATTTACCTTCAATGCGTGCTGGCATACTGTCTGCTTTGGATCGGATTTGACTTGTGGTTTCGTGTGATTACTTACTAAGTCTAATCTAAGTAATCTGTGTCTTTGTGATCTGTCATCAGATAAAAAAGGCAAATGAAGACTACGACACCTCCGAAGATGTAAAATCTGCTAAAAGAAGTCTGTCTAAACTTACAACTCTATCAGACTCTCCTCCGCAAGCAGTGAAGGAAGAGGAGAAAGACCGTTCTACAGAATCAATCGAACCACTACAAGTTGAGAGTAAGCCAAGTAGCTACCAGCGAACGCTCTCAGGTGGCCTTCAAAGTCCGAGAAGAGAAGTACCAAAGACTGCTATACTAGAAAGGATCAATTCCAAGAAGTCTACACAATCATATCAACTCGGCCATCAACTCTCCCGAGGGTGGTCAACAGGTGCCGGTCCAAGAATTGGCTGCATTGCCGATTACCCTGCTGAACTTAGATGGCAAGCGTTGGAACTTACTAACGTTTCACCTAAACCTTCTCCATCATCCACTCCTAGACCCATCGATGCTCTTTGTTCACCTACATGTTCGTCGCCAGTTTCTGGCAATGTACTCGTAAAGTCTTCTTGAACCCGAACCCTTTGTTTTGCATGTTGCTGCTATAATATGCTCTAGTAAGTGTAAATGCCATGTCCTCTTCAGCTATTGAACTTAACATATTATGTGCAATGTCCTTAAGGGCTGTTTATTGAATCGACGAAGTATGGGTAAAGTTTGCGTACACTTTTATCTTTTTCAGACTCCACATTTCACTGAATATGTTATTATTGTTGGATTCGAACCAAGCATGTCGTAACATGAGAGGTTAAAAGTTAAGTTATTTTTAAATATGTTGAAAGATAGTTACATAAAAAATCTCCATGGGCAATAACACAATGACAATGGGCTCATAGGGATAGCAACCCAATTTCCACATTGGAAACTCAATCATTGAAGTTCTAAAATTGGATTTGGAATAATTTCAGAGGATGTTTATCTTTTTTTTTTTCCTTAAGAATAATTTGATCATGAATTGTCTAATCTTATTTCAAGTCTCACCAATTTTCCAATTAATATTTTACTTAAAATTTCTAATTTTTTTAATTTTATAAAAACTTCATCTTTATATCATAGATAGCTAATTACTAGAGCTATTAATTTTTTATACTAATGAATCTTTGAAGTAGTAATTGAAAATTAACGAATTTTAAAAATATATAGTAGCTAGTATACGAGATTTCAAGATACATATGCTAAAAAAAACTCATTTATAAAATGAACCCGATTCTATCAAATAGCCGATTTAGCGAACCAATTTTATATTAATTTTGAAATCCAAACTTCTAAACTTATCACTATATTTAGGCATAAAAACTTTATACTTTTTAAAATAAAATACAATGATTAACTAATTAAAGTATTTAAAGACATGCAAAGAAATTTCATTGAATTTTTTTTTTTTGATTATCGAAATTATAACGTGGCACATTAAATGAGGTAGATGAATTAGTACTCTTTCATTCGTCTTTAGCATACATTTTAAGAAATTAACAAATAATAATGTAAATGTACTATATTACTCTTCACTCATCCTTATTCGTCTACTTGACCGTTTTCACTGATTTTTTAAGTTGGATAAATATTATTGATATTTATATTTATTTTTCGTATAGTGAACAAATAAAGATAGACGAATCACTCATGTGTTTTGCTTAAAAGGGCTAAAAACCAAAACTACATTACCAATGTGAATTATACTATCACCACGTGGCATTCATATATACATTAACTTCTTCCATACCTATATTTATGATTTGGCATATGACACGTTGTACCCATTCACCGCCCTCTTTTTTTCTCCCTTCTCTTTGTTTCCCTTTCTTTCTTTTGCTCTCTTGTCCTTCCACTTCAAAAAATAATAAAAATTGATGTTTTTTTCTCTATGAACATCAAAAAGTTCATAGATTTAACTCCGTCGTGCATGTTTCAAGCACGACGGAGGAGCAACGATGATGGTAAACTGGTGGACATGGAAGCAATACAAGTGTCACTTTGTTTGACTCATCTAGTTAGTCGTTATGAACAGCAGAGGAGGATCTAAGATTTGAAGGTTATATAAGTTTCTATAATGATTTAAAATTAATGTGCGATATAATAATTAAATATTTATTTGTATCTAATGAATTTTTTGATACATATCTATATATAATATATATATAGAATATGGAGTTAATAGATAAATGCTACTGAATTTACGTAAACATGTACCTTATCTGCTACAACCGCCCTTGGCGCCTTGAGGTTAGTTTCTTTTTTGAATTTTTAAATATTTTTATGATTGTTATGAATTCTTATAGTCGATTTCAACTTATTTGAAATGTCGTTTTAAGAGGTAAATGATTTATACACGTAGTTGCTATTTAAATAGTTAGATATACGACAAAAAAAAAAAAGAAAAAACGGCAAAGATGAATTCAACCCTTAAATTGTGTCAAATTACGAAATTACCCTGCTTTTCATGTCCACGTGTCATCATTTCAAGAGGCCACATCTCTTCACCATAATATCCTACGTAGTTCACATAACAAGTTGACTAAACCAACATGCAACAAATAGTTAGATATACTTTGACAATTATTAATATGTGATAAATTTAATATCTAATTAAATACAAATAACGAAAGTAACTAACATAAAATTAAATCCTTTTTAATTGTATGTATGTGCCAAGTTGTAATGACTTGGGATATCCACGTGGCAGGACAAGGCGATTTGACAAGTTGTAATTTCAATTTAATTTGTTATCTTCCAATTGGCATAATGTAATTGGAAGCAAAAATAATGATCACATCATAAGTTAAAACAACTAAATTAAAACTTAATAAGAATTGTGTGGGTTGAGTTATGATTCTCGTGGATCAATAATTTATTCATTTATTAATTTATTTTATTTTATTTTTTTAAAAAATTTGACTTATCAAATCTTTTGACGTAAGTATCAACCCTTAAACGTTCTAAAATTTAACTTATATTATGAATATATACATTGAATTATGAATACTTATTTATTACTCGCAAAGTTTTCTGAAAAAGCTTACAAGCACTTTACAACTAACTCATAAATAGCTTTCGAATTAGAATTTTATAAGTAGCTTTACAAGCAGCTTGTTAAAATAGCTGACGCCGCTTGGAAGCAGCTTTGTAATTACCATCTTATCAATAGCTTTATAAACAGCTTGTCGAAGTAGCTTACAAGTAATCTATGAAGCAGCTTACAAGTAGTTTTGCAATCAACATACAAGCAGTTTGTTGAAGTAGCTGACGAGTAACTTATGAAACAGCTTATAAGTAGCTTCTAAAAGTAACATGCATGATCAATTTTTTTTTTTCTTTTATAAATAACAAGTTAATTTAGTTTATTTTTCTTATAAATAACAACTTTTTATTTTATTCTTTGACTATTATCACTTGCAATTTAGTCATTTAATTTGGATTATATTAATTTCAATTATTACTTTTTTTTCCCCTTCTTATATGTTTAGAGAGAGGGAGAGTACTAGGTAATTGTTTTAGCCACGTCGTCGCCTTGTGTATATTGTTACAGACACAACAAAAAGGGGCCGCAAAAGAACCTTCTAAAATCCCATAATTACGAAATTACCCCTTTGTTTTTTTTTTTAAATTCCATAACTAATTAAATACAAATCATATAACAGACAAATATTTCACACTACAATGATCCACTCTTTCCTTTTTCAACATAAGTTATTTACCATTAACTTATTAAAACACATTTCAATTATCAGTCGTTTTTTTCCTACTTGAAAGACAATGACAATTCACGTCGGTAAAGAAAATAATTGTTAATTAAAGCGCGTTTTAATACATAATACTTATAATTCACGTAGAGAAAGAAAACAAAAAACAACAACTGATAATTAAGATATGAAATTCGTGAAAAAGTAATAGTCTACGTGTGTTTTGATATATAACTCTAATTAAATCCTTTTTAATAAAGTGCATGTGTCTATAATTCATATATATATAAAAAAAGATAATACCCTATTACCCTGGACTATACCCAAAGCGATTGAGACACACCTCAACTTAAAGAGGGTAATATTACCCTGAATTAATTAGAAGTGTAATTTGACACCCTTAGTGCCTACGTGGTACATACATGACACAACACCTTTCCATGTAGGCACACATGTGTGCCACATACGCACTAAGGGTGTCAAAATTAAACTTTTAATTAGTTCATGAGGGTAATAGGACCCCCCTTAAGTTAAGGTGTGTCTCAACCATTTTGGGTATAATTGAGGGGTAATAAGGTTAGCTGAGATGTGAAACTTGTAAAGAAATGATAATTTAAACATGTTTTTGAATATAAGTGTCTATAGTTCAGATAAGAAAAACAATAATAGTTGAATATGTGTGCGTATAACTAGGATAGGAAAAATGAACAACTGATAGTTAACGTATAAAACGCAAAACAACCCTCCCCCTCTCGATAATTTTATAATATTAACATTATGTAGATAAAAAGCAGGACGGGACGGATAGACTGGTCACAGTGAATCCGCCCCTTCCTGCTTCGTCCCGCCCCATTGTCATCCCTTATACTACAAGAAGTACAAGTACAAGCCTCCTTACATGACATTGCACACACGTGGTCTTTGATGATACAGCTTCTTTTAAAGTACAACAAATAGTTAGGGTGTTCATTTTCCATGATTTGACACGACACGTGGCACTCATTCACTACCTTTTTTTTCTTTTCTTTTTATATATATATTTTATTATTACTATATATATTATATACTATTTCTCCCTCTCTTTTTCTCACTTTGTTAACATTTAATTAAAAAAAAATAATTCTCATTTTACAATGGACAAAGACTTTAAACCGCCATACAAGGAGGTTCAAGGTGGTGAAGATGAATTGGTTGTGTGTGAAATGGAAGCAGCACAAGCATTGGCTTGTTTGGCTCAACCACTTATTAGTAATAATAATAATGATGAGTTTTTAGTTGCTGGATCATCTGGTTGTTGTGAGGTATTTCATTTTTTTTTTTTTAATTTTTGTTTCGAGTTCGTATAGTGGATTTCAACTTGTTTGGTGATTGAAAGCAATAGTGTATGTTTGTTTGATTTTTTTTCGAGTTTCGTATCTGAATTATGACCAACTATTTTGTCAAAAACACATCTCTGAAAAATGAACAATTGATAGTTGACGTGTGTTTTGATAAATTTTTCGAGTTTCATACTTGAACTATCATCTATTTATTTGTTAAAATATGTTTTAGCTGTCAGTTGTTTACTTTTCT
The DNA here is from genome assembly GCF_002878395.1 of Capsicum annuum. Classification (NCBI taxonomy): domain Eukaryota; kingdom Viridiplantae; phylum Streptophyta; class Magnoliopsida; order Solanales; family Solanaceae; genus Capsicum; species Capsicum annuum. Next base: position 1,341,808 of record NC_061119.1, read on the forward strand.
TACCTGAAATATCACCATCATGTGCTGGTAGAAAAATAAATAATTGATAGTTGAGGTCAAGTTCGTATATATGGTTGATTTCATGTGATTGAAAGCATAGTTTATGTATGTATGTGTGATTTTTAGAGTTTCATATCTGAGCTATGACCAATTATTTTGTCAAAATACATCTCTAAGTACTATAGATTGTTCACTTTTCCTATCTTGAAAAGTGAACAGTTGATAGTAGTGGTGTGTTTTGATATATTTTTTGAGTTTCGTATCTGAACTATCATCTGTTTATTTGTTAAAATACGCTTTATCTGTCAGTTGTTTATTTTTTCATACATGAAATATCACCACCATTGTGCAGGAAGAAAAAATGAACGACTGATAGTTAAGCTGTGTTTTGACATATCTTTTTGAGTTTCGTAGCTTGAATCACCTATTAATTATCACAACACAATTTTAACTGTCAGGTTGTTCATTTTTCTTACTTGAAATATCGCCACAGTGCAGGTAGGAAAAATGAACAATTGATAGTTGGGGTGTTTTTATAAAAAAATTGAGTTTCACACCCGAAATTATCATCAACTATTTATCAAAATATATCGTAACTATCAATTTTTCACTTTTCCCACCTGAAATATCACGATTGTGCATGTAA
>NC_061119.1:1345453-1357422 GCF_002878395.1 Capsicum annuum
TGGAGTGTGTCGTAGCAACTTTGGCCATAATTGAAGGGTGTACTGGATGCTTATCTCCGTATCATACGTAAACTATTAACGAATGATTCTGGCCTTCTGCAGATAGCTAAAGCAGAGAAGGCTGAAGGAGAGGAAACAGATGGTGCTTCTACGTCGAAACCTGTACATATCTCCACTACAAGAACAGGTCCAGCTCCACCTCCAGCTCCATATCCGATTCCAACTATGGCTCCTATGCCACCGCTCTTTTGGCCGTCCATTGTTCAACCTTTCAACAGTTTCGTATTACAGTGTAATACTGCAAATGTTTCTGGTATTACGTCGGTGTTGTCTTCATCTACTGCCGGAGAATCAAATTCTATTACGAATCCAGGAAATCCATTCTATGTACTTCCTGTCCCTTGCTTGATCCCGTTTAATCCTCAAAACAGTCCGGTTTTTCCTTGGTCCGCTACCCTAGACAAACATCCAGAGACTTCCGGGGTCCATCACTGTGATACTTCATATCCGAATATGGAGAACAATCCAGCAGCCACTGCTCAGGAACGTGAGACAGATGCTCCTGATTCAGTACAAGCTACACAAAACTGGCAGCCCGGTACCTCTAGGCAAAGTGACACACGTCATCGACAACACAACACCCCTGACATCAACGCCACTGTCTCTTTTACTGCAGGACAGGTAGGAGATACTTCAGAAAAGACAACATGTCAAGAATCCATCACCTGCTCTAGCGACAAGTCGGCAGATGCTGTTGCAGCAGCAGCAGAGGCTCGGAGACGAAGGAAAGAGCTACTGCATTTGAAAGGCCATCACTCTGACACCCCCAATCACTAAGCTTCCGACGCGTGTAAGTTTAGTCAAGCTATATATGATAGTTGATGTAACACCAGCAAAACATTACACAAGTTTTGAGTTGATTTTGTGTTTTGCGACGAGTAAATATTAGAAGAGAATGTAGGAAAATGTGCTTCTCCTGTATTCTAAAAATTTTGAAAATCTTGTTAGTTAAACTACTAACACTTGTGTATACAACAAGGAGTTTTTTATATCCATATAAATGTTTATTACATTAGCTAAACTCACCAACTAGCTAATAAGACGCATTGTATCAACAGGTTTTCTTGTAAACACGATATGTGAAATGCATCGATGTAACTATCAGGTGAAAGTAAATTCTATTATTTTATTGAACAAAATATACTTTTAATACATATCATTCAATAATGGCCTATAAACTAAGATAGGACTTTTAACATAAGGTTTTTTCCCACCCCAAACTAAAGAACTAGAAATAACCCAAGTTTTTTTACTAACAAACTTTCCCTTTAACTCAACTCTAAATGATTTTTTCTCATTTATTTTACTAAATGACAAAATATTTGGCACAACATTAATAGAAAGACACTTTGGTCCTCTAACTTTTGCTTTGTACACAGCTTTGCCATTCCCAACATATGTTACAGTTCTATAAAATACTGCAGAAATGTCACTTTCATTTGCATGTTGAAGTTGTAAGTGCATCGAGGGGTAATTTAGTCCATCTACTCCTTTTGCTTTTGGTATGGTTGAACAGTTGTACTTTCTATTTCCAGTAAGTAAAGCAATGTTTGTACTGTTATAGCCTTCTTTGCAAAGATAACTTATATATGAGTTAATATCAAGATCATATATTAAACCAGGATTAAGTGCTTTTCTTGGATTTATTTGTCCTGATCCTGAGGCTAATTCAGCTCCCACTGGTCTAATCTTCATAGGTTTGGCTGAAATGAAACAAAAAAAAAATACATTAAAATAATTTTTAGACTATCAGATCGCACGTTAATGAAGCTACGAGCAAAGAAGGATGGTTGGTTAGATATTAAATACTCAATAGTAAGGAAGAGTAAAACATCTAGTATCCTTCTGAATTATTATCAAATTTGTTACGGCACACTTCGACTTTACAAGGGTCCTATTACGCCCGAACTTAATTTAGTGTATTTTTGTCATCCTTTTTAGCTAACGTGACACCTTTTGTCAACTTTTTTAGCTGCCATGACACCTTTGACGTTACCTCCATTTTATGTAATAAAGGTGCTAAGTCAGCACAAAGGGTGAATAGAACCTCTGTAAAGTTGGAGTGTATCGTAGCAACTTTGGCCATAGTTTTACACCATCAGATCGCACGTTGATGAAGCTACAACCGAAGAAGGATGGTTGATTAAATCATAAATACTCATAGTAAAATTATTGAATTCATTGCTAAGCTCCTCTAAAACTGGTACTCTCTCTGTCTCAATTTTTGTGATGTACTTTGATTAAACACAAAGTTCAATAAAAGATGATTTGAAATTATTGAATATCTTTTATTGAAAATTATAAAGTACTTTGTCAATAGGTCAAATATTTGATAATATACGTTATGTTAAATCTTAAATATTTCGTAGTAAATTAAACTCCTAGTTTCGCCACTAAGGTTAATGGCAAAGCTAAGAATTTCACTAAAAGCGTTCAAGATTTGATATCACACATAATTTTTCGATGAAGTATATATTCATCTGACAATCCTTTGACGGTCTAAAAGAATAACTACATAACAGTCCATAATCGAAAATCGTACCAGTTGTCATCAGAGCTGATTTGATAGCTGCAGGAGACCAATCGAGATGGAAGGATTTGACATAGGCAGCTGCAGCAGCAACATGTGGACAGGCCATGGATGTGCCTGAATCAAATATATACTTTACAATTCTATTATCTTCATATTTATCTCCACTAAGAGTATTCAGTTCTGTATATGCAGCCAAAATGCTCAATCCAGGTGCAGATATATCAGGCTGCAACAAATAATAATATAATAGTACTCGTGTCAGAACAGTAACAGAGTCAAAATTTTTATTAAGTCAAAACGGAAAAAGTAAATACACGAAGAAGATAAAAAATTCAACATAGGATGTAGATATGTCAGGCCACCACAAATAATAAAGATAATAGTACTTTGTGTTAGAGCAGTAGCGGAATCAAAATTTTCATTAAGTGAAGTTATAATATTAAAAAGTAAATACACGAAGAAGTTAAGGAATTTAACATATAGGATTTGTCTATAGTGTCCACATATATCAGGCTGCCACAAATAATAATAATAATTCTAGTACGTCGTATTAGAGCAGTAGTAGAATTATAATTTTCATTAAATAAAGTTAAAATGTTAAAAGTAAATATATGGAGAAGCTAAAGAATTCAATATATAGGATGTGTTTATTGGGTGCAGATATATCAGGCTGCCACAAATAATAATAATACTAGTATGTCGTGTTAAAGCAGTAATAGAGCCAGGATTTTCGTTAAGTAAAGTCAAAATGTCAAAAAGTAAATACACAAATAAGCTAAAGAATTCAACACATAAAGGGTGTGTTTGGTATGATTTATAACAAATGTTGACAAATATTTTCCATGAAAAATATTTTCTTGATGCTATTAATTTCTCATTATTTTTTTTACCTTGAGAATGTTGAGACTGACTTTTTGGGGTCCTCTAGATGAAAAAGAAGGTATAAATGGTGCAGTAATTGAGTTCACAGTTCTTGTTTTGTATATCACGGCTTGCGGTGATCTGAAAATTCATCCAAAAATAAAAAATTAACAAAAAAGCATTTCAGTGTCGAAGTCAGAGTTTTCAACAATAGAAATTAGTAACACGTGAAAAAAAATCTAAGTAATCAACATCTACTATTTATATATGCATAGAACATAATTGTAACCTTATATATATATATATATATATATATATATATATATATATATATATATATATATATATATAGCATCATTTTCCCATGATGAAGATTCGAATGAACCCCTTGCCCGGCCTGACTCAGTTATAACTAGTGAAAGATTAATAACTACATTCTCACGCTATGTTGCTTGAACTCTTAAAAATATCAACGAGTGCGTGTCAGATTCACCAAAGCTATTGTATTTTTGGAGAATCCGACACGGGTGCGTCAACGAAAGTGAAGAGTTGCGCAACTTAGTTCTCATGAGGAGAACGCTTTTTCCTTTTTCTTTCCATCTGTTCTAGTCTTGGTGGACATAGTTATCTGATATCTGTTGCTGGTGGGAGGTGTCAGGTATCCCGTGAATTTAATCGAAGTATACGAAAGTTGACCTGGACACCATGATTATCCCAAAAAAATTGCCTTTTCTTTTCCTTTTTCTTATGAACTCATTAAATATATCAATAAGGATTCCAGTACACTGGTAAATTATCCTTAATTCATTCTTAATCAGAGGTCTCGAATATGAACTCAAATATTGATTTTTCCAGCACGAATTCGAATTTAGTCAGTCTCCCAATATGAAAAACCAAAAAAAAAAAAAAAAAACTCACTTTGTAGAATTTATGTACTTCTGAACTAGTGCAGCATTTGTATTGTTGATACTTGTTGATGATAAATATGTGAGAAATGGAACATCTGTCATTTTATCAGATAATATAATTGTACCACTTCCTTTTAATCCTTTGATGTAGTAATCTTGTTGATTACTTCCAAGACAATATACTATTTTCCCTTTCACTTTGCTCTCCTCTAAAGTCCCGTAATCGCACGAACTGAGTTTAAGAAAGAAAGAAAGAAAAATTATTAAAAATACGTACGTAATGTGACAATAATAAGATGCATTCTGTACTTCTGTAGAAACGTGTCATTCTTTTCAGAACGACGTAATATATAAATGTGCTGCATGGGGTCCTGCATGGCATCTTGCATAAAGTAGAGTAAATAGACACACTTGACCTACGTGGTATCCTGCATGACATCTCACACCAATAGTCACGTGTAGGACACGTATGTGTACTTGTTAAACTGTATACAAGTGACACCCAAAGTTTGAGGGCATAAATGCAAGTTGATGTCAAAAAAATTATTAAAAACACGAAATGTGACATAATAAGATGCATTCTGTACTTCTGTAGAAATGTGTCATTCTTTTTCAGAACGACATAATATATGTTTGGCCTCAACTTGCATCTACGCCCTCCAACTTTCGTGTGCATAAGTAGGCACTTAAATTATCATAAAGTAGAGCAAATAGACCAGCATGGCATCTCACGTGAATAGCCACATGCAGTGGCGGATCCACCTTGTAATCAGGGATTTCATCCGAACCCCCTTCAACGAAAAATTATACTATTTTTATACTATTTTTACATGGTCAAAAATATTTTTATGTATAGTAGATGTTGAACCCCCTTCGACTAGTCCGTATGTTTACTTCTAAACCCCCTCAATGAAAATCCTGGCTCCGCCACTAGCCACGTGGTACACGTATGTCTACTTGCTCAACTTTATACAAGATTAAGTGTCTACTTGTGTACATCCGTAGATGAAGGACATGAATGCAAGCTGATGCCAAGTTACAGAGCACGTTTATGTATTACGTCTTTCAGAATGATCTAATAAGTAAACTGTCACATAAACTGAAATGTAATGGAGAAAATGTCTTATCTTAGTATCATCATTGTATCTTCAATTTTCGGTGTACACAAGTAAACACTTAAACTATCATAAAGTAGAGCAAATACACACACGTGTCCTACGTGGCATCCTGCATGGCATCTCACGTGAATAACCACGTACGACAAATATGTCTACTTGTTCAACTTTATACAAGTTTAAGTGTCTACTTATGCACACTCAAAGCTAAATGGCACATTTATGTCAGTGTCACATAAACTGAAACGTAACGGAGAAAATGTCTAATTTAGTGTCATAATTCATAATATAGTACCTTGAATTTCCATGATAATTTGCATTCTCTACTTCTGCAAGAGTTCCAGAGGTTAATGGAAACCATTTTTCAGTTGGTTCAAATGTGTTGATTGAAATTCCCTATAAAAGAGAAATATACATATAAAAAATAAAACTTGTTAACAATTTTTCTTTAGTTATTTATAGGGTGTCAAATCGGCGAGTTGGGTTAATCGGTGAGAATTATGCTGGTGAGAGGTGGCAAGTATCACGTGGATTTAGTCGAGGTGCGGAAAGCTGACCCCAACACCACGGTTATTAAAAAAAAAATTGTTGCGTCATGAAATTATGCCCAACCCCATGCACTTAAATAAGTCATATTTTCATGGAATAATTTTTATCGTCTATAAACAACAGGCGTCCACATGTGCCACTTTTCGGCATAATTTTTGAAAAATAGTCATTGTTTTTTAAACAAGTGTAATTATTTTCCGTGAAATTTATAACGAATAATGACTATTTTTCAATCGCAGAAGCTCGTTACGTAACAAAAGTATAGTACTCCTATAATATAAGTGAAGTAAAAGAATTTGTGTAAAACTTACAGAAATAGCCACTCCATTGCCCAACATACCATCAGTCTCTAATTTTCTATCCGTGCTAGTTGCACCAACTGTGAAAATCCAAGGTGCTACATTTTCAATAGTTCCAAATTCAGGCCCACTATTTCCACCAGCACAAGATGTTAATATCCCTTTTTTAAGGGCATGAAATGCACCAATAGCTATAGAATCCTGGAAAAAATCGCCTGATAAGCCTCCGACGGAGAGCGAAATTAAGTCGACCCCGTCGGAGATAGCCGCGTCAAACGCGGCTAAAACATCGCTATCCGAGCACCCCGTGGACCAACATGCTTTGTAGATGGCAATGCGCGCGGATGGGACCCCTCCGCGCACTGTGCCTTCTCCTAGACCATACAAGCTAGTGCCCGGGACGGGTATCCCACTGACCGTGGACGCCGTGTGGGTCCCGTGGCCTTCGAAATCGGCTGGTGTGATTCGGTCAATGTCGCCCGCACCTTGAAGATTGAAGTATTGCGCTCCGATCACTTTGCTGTTCATTTATAGAAATGTTAGTGCGAGTTTTAACTTGTATACACTAACAGTATAACATAATCATTATAAACTTCAATCCTAAATAGTAAAACTACATTAGGTGAATATCGAGTGCGAATAAATTTTTAAATACTTACTTGTTACATTTAGTGAAGTTGACACCTTTGTCACATTTGCCTTTCCATTTGGCTGGTGGAGGCCCAAAGCCTTCATCATTGAAACTTGGTGATTCAATCCATATACCTAAAACATACAAATTCCAAAAAGTGTACTTTATGTTTTATTGTTTCATAGTGCGAATCAGTTTACACACACCTCGTCTATTTTATAAAGCAGAGAGGAATTCAGGATTTCGTATTTATGAATTCTGAATTGTGAAAAGGACAACTTAGTGTGGCGTGGATAAACTATTTAGAGTACAAGCATCTGGTACCCTTGAACTATGACCAAATTTGCTACGATACACTCCAACTTCACGGGGTCCTATTACCTCCCTGAACTAAATTTTAGTGTATTTTTGTCAACCTTTTCAGTTGACGTGGCAACTTTGATATGGACCCCACTTTATTTAATAAAGGTGTCACGTCAGCACAAATGGATGACAAAAATTTGCAAAAAATTGAGTTCAGGAGGGTAATAGGACCCATGATAAGTTGGAGTGTGTCGTAGCAACTTTGGCCATAGTTCGGGGTGTTACTGGATGCTTATCTCAACTATTTACACACACATATATAGTGCTTCGGCCAAAGTTATCAGGTTTTGCCGAACCCGTAGCTAGAACACTAACTCCACCTCTACACCCTATATGTACTATCTCCCACCAATACAAATATTGCATCTGATTTCATTTTAATTGTTTAAATATTGGATTATATTCCTAAAGCATATACAAATTGTGACAATGGCGTTGGCGTCAGCTTAAGCACACATTGATAATTCTATTTGACATAGGCGAATTCAAAATTTTACATATGAGTTCTCAAGTCTAGAAAAGAAAGTTTATTAGAATCCTGAATAAATTATATATTTATACAAAAAACAAATGATTTCAACCTCTGCAATCAGATATACCTGCTATCTCTCACCTGTACAAATATCGTTTTCGTATACTAACCTGTATCAATAACACCAACAATAATATCACTTTCAACTTCTTGTTTTCTTGTAACATTTAATGGCATGCCAATAAAATCCCATGATCTTGTGGTACGAAGTTGTCGAATTGTATTTGGAAATACTGAAATAACATCTTCTCTACCTACAAAAAATAATAATATCATACTAAATTAACTTTAAAAAAAAAAGAATTTTATACGTTAAAATTCATCAAAAATATTATATATTATTTTATACGAGATAGAATGTCTGCTTCTTCGGGCAATAATTTTGCCATGAACGCGTTAAAACTTTTTTCGTAACTATGTAGCACCCTCGGTTTTCGTGCTAGCGATCCAAATCTGAAAATTAAAAAAAAAAAAAATACATTGAGAAAAATAATAAAAATAAAAAAATATTTTGAAATTCGAATGACTAAATGAAATTTACTTTCAGTTCTAATAATTTGGTTATAGATATTCAACGAAGTGAACTAATCATTATAAGTTCATATTAATGAAAATATTATTCAAATTATATTATTATAACTCTCTTCCACGAGTAATCATATTTTTAAATGTATTCGTAATAATAGCTTCGTTAATCATTTTGAATCAAATCAACTAATATAATAATTGAAGCATAATGTATTTTTTTTACTACACTCTACCCCAACGAATCGCGAATGAGGGTTGTCGTAGAGTAGTAACTCCAAATTTAACAAGTCCAATATAAGTATCAAATGCTATATTAAAAAACTAAAATCAATCGTACTCAATAAATTAGCGATGAATAACAACAACAACAATATATAACAACTATTCCATCAATAATAATAAATTCACAAACATAATATGTGAAAATAGGGTAGAAAAATATTTACTTTGATCCAATTGTTTGTTTGAGAATATTGTTGTGGTTGCTACGTAAGAACCTTGTGTCCTTTGGAAGTTCTCCCATATACACAATATATGACTGAAAAATACACATTACAATAATATAATCATTAAAAAACTAAAAAAAAATCCACTTACAATATGTCAAATAAATAAAAATAACATCATAACAATAATATATTTAGCATAAATAAAAAAATAGAGATACAACAGTAAAACAGACATTGCGATAAAAGTAACATGAAATACAATAAAAAATTACCTTTCTTTGATTGTCATTTTTTGCATTAGCTAGAAGACAAAAATTGAAGATGAAAATCAAAATATTTCTCCACATTTTCATTTTGTTTCTTTGAATTTAAACTATAGTTGAATTTTCATTTTATAGAGTTGAAAGAGTAGTGAAGATATAGATTGGCTTTGAATGTGGAGTATTTTTGTGACTCTAATTAATTTGTTCCATAATTATTGGTACCTCGTTGAACTAATCTTTAGGATAGTAGTTATTGGTTAATTTTTTTCACTTGATTTAAAATTATTTGTTTTAGCTTTATTTATATTTTTGTGTATGTTATTGTAAATTAAATTAAATGTTTGAATGATTATGAGAATATGTAATATAAACTATTGTTGAGTGCTTATAGAGATTAATTTATGTTTGTTCCCACAAATTATGGAGTTTAATTAGTCTTATAACATAAATAAATTTATATAAAGTTGTTATTTCTTATCAAAGATAAGGTTTCTTAACAAAAATTTTACAAACCAAAACGAGTTTGTCTCATATATTTTGTAAACTTAATTATGATTAACAGAAGAATATTTGTTTTAATATAATAATTATATGATCAGAACCAGTCAGCTGAGACGATCCAACCCAACTAAGCCCAAAATTTGATCTAACTAATGTTGATCAAAACTGAGCCAAGTAGAGCCTAGATGCACCGCTAAGAAAGGAGAACAAAAAAAGTATTAAGTGAGAATTGACTCTTATTATTTTTAAATAAATATATCATTATTTAACCAAGTGTGTCATTAAATTATTTTAGAGTATGGAATCTAGTTAAACAAATGAGATCAATTTTTTTTTTTTTTTTATGTACATAAAATATCTGCCTTAAACGAACAGACCATAATTTCACTTGCACCATAGTTATATTTAAGTAACAAAATCAGTCCTAATATGGACATTTTTTTTTTTAAAAAAAAAGAATTTTCTTTTACCCCTATAATGGACACACCATAATTTCAAATTACATTTAAGTAATAAAATCAGGCCTAATATGGACATTATTTAAAAATAGAATTTGCTTTTACCCCTATATAATGTTGCAAAATGCCTTTACTTCAAATTAAATCAAGTAAAAATTATATTAATTACAATCTTTATTAAACAAGTTCATTACCAAAAAAGAAAATGGCAAAGACACTTATGAAATCTGCAACATTTGTGGTTGCCCTATTGCTAATTATCATGGGTAATTATCCGTTATTATATTCCAATTTAGTTTTGATTATCGTTATAATATTTTAATAAATAACTTTTATAAATATTTTCAGTTGCAGATTTTTCATCAAGCAAGGTGGCAGCTACACATTGTAATTCCAAAAAAGATTGTCATTGTGTTGAATATTCAAATCTACCAATTCCTCTTTGCCTTTTTCATAAATGTATTTGTGTTGCTGCAGCTGATCCACCTAGCAAGTCAAGGAATGAATTAGATATAAATTAGATAAAATCAGTTGCAATTAAAAAAAAAAAAAAAGTCAAAGTTTGAAGTGACTTCAGTAGTCAAGAATTGATGATGTCCGATAAAAATTTATTCGCATTTGATATTTATTTTTATAAATAGGAGATGCGAAATAAGTTTTTGTTGTATATGTGTCAGGTCTTGTCTATGTATATTTTAATATGCTGAATAAATGTGAAATTCAAAATTCTTATATTGAGTAATATTTTTTCTGTCCCAAATTATGTCTTGGTTTCTAAATAGTTGTCTTGGATTATTTTGTCATTTTAAAAGTCTAAGAACAAATTATTTTTTTTCTCATTAATTTATATTTAGTAATAATTGTTCTCGAAACTACAAACATCTGAGGATGGCACATAAATAAAGTAAATAATCAATGAAGAAAGAATATATCTTAAAGTGTAAAATAGTTAAAAATCATTCATAATTTTAAGGTTTTCTTAAGAACGTGAAAAAGAGAAACACGATAAATAATTTAAGACAGGAAAATTACATGTCGCCATAATTACATTATTTGCTGAATGAAATTATATGTATGTGCTTTAGTACTAATTTTTTACTCAACAACAAATTTGTGGCTACAAAAAAAAAAGGATCAGTTCATATTCAGAACTCACTAATTCAATTTATTTAGCTTTACACAACGTAGAGCCCGTTTAAGTTGCTTATCAAGAATTTTTTATTCATGGAGGCTCGAATATGAAATCTTTGATTAAGGAATAAAGGAGCTCATCAATTTCTTACCCATCCATGGATGGTTATAACATATCAAATAGAAAAATATTTAAATATTTTATCAATTTTTTCATCAGTTAATTTTAGTTAAATACTTAGCGTAAAAGATGAATTAAATTTACACAGGTCAAAATCGACTGAATTATTAAATATATTAGTCATTACCCTACCAAACTTACACACGCGAGAGAGTGTTGAGCATGGGCAGAGTCACCTTACGCATAGGGTGGTTCAGTGCGCACACTTTGTCGAAAAATAATATGGTATACATATATTATATTAATTTTGTACGTTCTTAACACAATTGAGAAGAAAATTTACACACTCTTCGTCAAATTTCTAATGTCGATGCCCACATTCGGAGGCATTCAAATGGTATGTATATATTTATATATATATTTTGTATAGTTCTTGCAAACCTATATAAATTGACAAATGTATCTTGTGTTGCATGTTTGTTGCATTTTCTTAATCGCAGGCATAATGAAAGCATAATCAAGCAAGGGCAAGGCAAAGGCAGGGCCTTCTGCCCCTGCGAGGAAGAGAAGCAGACCGTCTGAAGGGCAATTAACTAGAGTGCCTAGGGCCCCTCCACTTCAGCGGGGGCAAGTTCAAAATTTTGGTTTCAAGGCTGTAAATAAGGAT
>NC_061119.1:1357522-1359606 GCF_002878395.1 Capsicum annuum
TGGAGGGTTAGGAGTGTACGCAACCTTATCCCTACCTTGTGAAGGAAGCAGAAACCACTGGGATCTCTAGTCTATACTCCCGAAAACATTGTTCGCGAAAATTATTCTAAAGCCAGATTGAACAACAACAACTACAACAACAATAAAGAGCCAATCCCACAAGTGGGGGTTTCAGAGGGTAGGAATGTAGAAGGACTATTTCCGATATACCCTCTACTCAAAAGCTAGACTAAACGGTCATCTTCGTCATTGTCACTCGATATATCTAACCTTATAATTAACTTCCACCACCAGATCCATATTTTTTTTCGAAGACAATGAGCTGTAGTTTATCATACCTGGCTAGCACACCGGCACCAGCAACAGCACGAAGGATATTAGCGGCAGCGCCTTTGAAAAGCGACTTGGTACCTTCTTTCTTCATTATCTGAGAAAATGCGTCTAATGAACCCTTGTACTTGACTGCTTCTCCTGAAGTCATCATCATTCTTCTACGCACCGTATCAATTGGGTAAGACGCCAATCCAGCACCAATAGTGATGCCCCATCCGAGGAAAAAACTCGCAAAGAAGCTATCCTGTTTATTCCAAAAATAGCAATGGCATTAATAGCCACCAAAATTTTACAAATTCAAATACTGATAATACACAAAAACATAAGGACTAATCACATATAGTTCATGCATATGCTTCTAAAGAGTCAGGTCATCACTTTCTAGAAATGCATGACAAAGCTATGTTGCTCGGACTCTTCAAAACTAAAGTTGCACTCATATCTGATCCTCCAAAGATGCATTATCTTTCAAGAATCTGAACACACACGTCAGCATTTTTTAAGAGTAAGAGCAAAATAGGCGGAAAGTGCATCAGTTGTGTGTGCGTTTAGGGGGACGTCTGATTCAACATACCTGCAAGTTACCAACTAAAACCACAGGTTTAAGCGAATCGTATATTCCAAAGTACAAACCATGATAAACAACTATTCCAACACACGAGATGGTGAAGCCACGATAAAGACCAGGAATACCATCAGATTTGATGGTTTTCCGATAAACATCGAGCAAACCATTAAACTGCCTCTTACCACCCTTTTGTGCAGCCTTGGCATCATTAGCAAGCCGTGTTCTGGCATAGTCCAGCGAGTACACAAATAAAAGGGACGAGGCACCAGCAGCGCCACCGAATGCTAAATTTCCTCCAAACCACTTCCAGTAGCCATCCCTTTCTTTATCAAAATTAAACATTCTCTTAAAATAGTCTTTAAAAGCAAAATTCAACGCCTGCAAAAACAAATCTTCAGCATTAACAGTAAACGACACAAAAAATAATACATAGTGATTACAAAGAAAATACTTTTATCAACTCAAAATCCCTTCTTTTTCGTTTTCCATCACTAGAAAGTCTCCCAAGTTTTCACTATCATCGCAACAATTTCCTTTTGATAAAAACACTGACAACACATTAATAACGAAACACACCTAAAAAATGATGGCGAAACCTATTCAAGATGTTCAATGGTGGATTCACTAGATATGATGTGTTGTTTGTAACATCAAATCTTAACTGTTTCATTTCATCTCTGGCTGGCAAATTAACCTCAAAATTTTCTTAGAAAAAATCAAAAGCATTAAGTATGACAAGGAAAAAAGGTTGCTCGGACACTCCAAAAATGCTTCTGCAAAAGTAGCACCCCTTATCGGATCCTCAAAGAATGCCCTACTTTTTGAGGATCTGACACGCACCCTTTGACATTTTTGAAGAGTCCGAGCAATACGGGAAAATAAAAGTAAAGTAGCTCTAACATAACCATAATAGACAAGTTTAATTATGGATCGACCAACAGAAAGTGAGGGTGAGTTAACCTGTGTAGGGAAATATCTGATGACATTTGCAGTATTGCCTCTCCAAAGAGAAAGGACACCTTCATCCTTGATAGTTCTGGTAAAGCAATCGACAATCCCTTTGTACGGTTCTGAGAGTCTACCGAATTTGATCATCTCACCCTGATTCTGAATCAAAAGCTTGGCTCTCTCAATCGGAGCAGCAACCTTCTTAGACACAGCAGCAGAAACCCCTCCCATTAAA
>NC_061119.1:1359706-1440355 GCF_002878395.1 Capsicum annuum
TCCGTTTAATTTTTCGTGGCTATTTGGATGGACAATCGGGCGAAACAACATGAACGGGGGCATTTTCGGGCTAAATCGGTGTGCTATAGCCTACAGTTCGGGGGTGGACTTAGGATCCGGGCGTGCATCGGCCTAAAATCGACAGGGGCATGCCAGGGAGGTTGGGGATTATCCCAGTGTGGTCCGTTTAATATTTAATGGCCATTTGGAAGGACGAACGGGCAAAATGGCGAGTTTTAGGGTCGAATCGGTGTACTATAGCCCACGGTTTTAAGGGTCGGCTCGAGTTTCGGGCGTATTGTGGGCCGACAATCAACAGAGGCTTGCCAGGGATGTTGGGGATCGTCCCAGTCTGGTCGGTTTAATTTTTCATGGCTATTTAGGTGGACAAACAGGCAAAACGGAGCGAGCGAGACATTTTTAGGCCAAATCGGTGTTTTATATTTCACGGTTTCGGGGGTTGGCCAGAGGTTCGAGCGTGCTGTCAGCTAAAAATCGAGTGTGGCATGACAGGGAGGATAGGGATCATCCCAGTGTGGTTCGTTTAATTTTTTGTGGCTATTTGGATGGACAAATGAGCAAAACGGCGTGTATGGGGAGTTTTCGGGCAAAATAGATGGTTTCGAGGGTGGGCCCAGGGTTCGGGAGGTGCAATGGGCCCAAAATCGATAGGAGCATGCCAGGGAGGTTGGATATTATCCCAGTGTGGTTTGTTTAATTTTTTGTGGCCATTTGGGTGGACAAACGGGCGAAACGACACTAACAGGTCATTTTTGGGCTAAATAGGTGTGCTATAGCCCACAATTTTGCTGGTGGGCCCGAGGTCCAATCGTGCTGTGGGCAAAAAATTGACCGGGGCATGCCAGGCAGGATAGGGATCGTCTTAGTGTGGTCTGTTTAATTTTTTATGGTCATTTGGTGGACAATCGCGTGAAAGGGCGCATACGGGGCGTTTTCGGGCAAAATGGGCTGATATAGCCCACGGTTTTGGGGTGGGCCGGGTGTTCAAGGGTGAAATTGATTGGGGCATGCTTGGGAGGTTGGAGATCATCCCAGTATGGTCCATTATATTTTGGTGGCCATTTAGGTGGACAAACGGTAGACACGGCGTGAACGGGACATTTTCAGGCCAAATCGGTGTGCAATAGTCCACGATTTTCAGGGTGGGCTCGGGGTCCGGGCATGCTTTACGTCAAAAATTGATCGAGGCATGCCAGGGAGGTTGGGGATCATCCCATTGTGGTTCGTTTATTTTTTTGTGGTCATTTGGGGTGACAAACAGGTGAAACGACGCTAATGAGGCATTTTCAGGCCAAATTGGTGTGCTATATAGCTCACAGTTTTGGGGGTGGGCCTGAGGTCTGGAAGTTCTGTGGGCCGAAAATAGAGCGGGGCATGCCAGGGAGGTTGGGGGTCATCCCAATAAGGTCCGTTTAATTTTTTGTGGCCTTTTTAGTGGACAAACGGGTGAAACGATGTGAACGGGGCATTTTTGGGCTAAATCGATGTGCTATAGCCCATGGTTTCAGGGGTGAACCCATGGTCTGGGCGTGTTATGGGCCGAAAATCGACCGGGGCTTGCCAGGGAGGTTAGGGGTCATCCCTGTGTAGTCCATTTAATTTTTCCTGGCCATTTAGGTAGGAAAATGGGCAAAACGGTGCAAATGGGGCATTTTTGGGCCAAATTGGTATGCTATAAATCACGGTTTTTGGGGTGGGACTGGGGTTCGAGCACGCGATGGGATAAAATTTGACCGAGGAATGCTAGGAAGGTTGGGGATTTTCCCAGTGTGGTCCATTTAATTTTTCGTGGTCATTTGTATTGACAAACGGGTTAAACTGTGCGAACAGGTCATTTTTGAGCAAAATTAGTGTGCTATAGCACACAGTTTTGGGGTGGGCCCAGGGTCCAGGCGTACTATGGTTCAAAAATTGACCGGGGCATGCCAGGGAGGTTGCGGATTGTCCTAGTGTGGTTTTTTTAATTTTTTATGATCATTTGGGTGGACAAATAAGCGTAAAGGCGCGAACGGGGCATTTTCAGGCCAAATCGGTGTGCTATAGCCCCGGTTATAGGGGTGGGCCTAGGATCCGGGTGTGCTGTGGGACAAAAATCAATCGGGGCATGTCAGGGAGGTTGAGGATCATCCCAGTATGGTTCGTTTAATTTTTTGTGGCCATTTTGGTGGACAAACGGGTAAAACGGCATGAATGGGGCATTTTCGGGCCAAATGGGTGTTGTATAGCCCTCAGTTTCGGGGTGGACCCAAGATCCGAGTATGCTGTGGGATAAAAATCAATAGGGGTGTACCAAGGAGGTTAGGGATTGTCCCAGTGTGGTTCGTTTAGTGTTTCATGGCCATTTGGGTGGACAAATAGATGAACGATGCGAATGAGGCATTTTCAAGCCTAATTGGTGTGCTATAGCCCACGGTTTTAGGTGTGGGCCCAGGGTCCAGGAGTATTACAGGCCATAAATTGATCGGGGCATGCTAGGGAGGTTAGGGATCGTCCTAGTGTGGTTCGTTTAATTTTTCGTGGCATTTGGGTGGACAAACGGGCAAAACGGCATGAACGGGGCATTTTCGGGCTATATAAGTGATCTATAGCCCACGGTTTTGGGGGTGGGATCGGGATCCAGGCGTGCTGTGGGTCGAAAATCGACCAGGGCATGCTAGGGAGGTTGAGGATCATCCTAGTATGGTACGATTAATTTTTTGTGGCCATTTGGGTGGACAAACGGGCAAAATGGTGCAAACAGGGTACTTTTAGGCTAAATTGATGTGCTATAGCTCACGGTTTTGAGGGTGGGCCCAGGGTTCGGGCGTGCTATGGCTCAAAAATCGATCGAGCCAAACTAGTGAAGTTTGGGATCATTCCAGTGTAGTCCGTTTAATTTTTCATGGCTATTTGGGTGGACAAACGGGCGAAACGGTGCGAAAGTAGTATTTTTGGGCCAAATTGGTGTGCTACAGCCCACGATTTTGGGGTGGGCTCGGGGTCCGAGCATAAAATAGGACGAAAATCAATCGGGGTGTGTCAGGAAGGTTAGAGATTATTCCAGTATGGTACGTTTAACTTTTTGAGGCTATTTCTGTTGACAAACAGGTAAACGACGTGAACAAGGCATTTTCAGGCCAAATCGATGTGCTATGGCCCGTGGTTTTGGGGGTGGGCTTGGGGTCCGGGCGTGCTGTCTGCCGAAAATAGACCAGGGCATGCAAGGGAGATTGGCTATCATCTAGTGTGGTCAATTTAATATTTTCATGGCCGTTTGGGTGGACAAAAAAGTGAGCCCGGTGTGCAATAGCCTATAGTTTCAGGGGTGGGCCCAGGGTCTGGGCGTACTGTGGGCTTAATATTGACCGGGGCATGCCAGGCAGGTTGAGAAATATCCTAGTGTAGTCCGTTTAATGTTTCAATGCCATTTGGGTGGACAAACAGGCGAAATAGCGCGAATGAGGAATTTTTGATCCAAATTGGTGTACTATAGTCTATGGTTTAGGGGTTGGGCCCGATGCCCGAGCGTGGTGTGGGTGAAAAATGAATCTGGGTGTGCTAGGGAGGCTGAGGATCGTCCCAGTATTGTCTTTTTAAATTTTCATGGTCATATGGGTGGATAAAAGGGCGAACCAGCGTGAATGGGACATTTTCAACCTAAATCGGTGTGCTATAGCCAACGGTTTTGGTGGTGGACTCGAGATTGAGTGTGCAGTGGGCTAAAAATTGATTGGGGTATGCCATGGAGGTTGGGGATCATCCTAGTATGGTTCGTTTAATTTTTTATGGCCATTTGGGTGGACAAACGGGCGACACATTGCGAACGGGACATTTTTGGGCCAAATTGGTGTGCTACAACCCACGATTTGGGGTGGACCCGGGATCTGTGTGTGTTGTGGGCCAAAATCGAGTGGGGCATGCCATGGAGGTTGGGGATCATCCCAGTATAGTCCATTGAATTTTTCTTGGTCATTTAGTTCGGCAAACGGGTGAAACGGTGCAAACGGGGCATTTTTGGACCAAATTGGTGTGCTATAGCCCACGGTTTCAGGGGTGGGCCTGAGGTTCGAGCGTGTCGTAGGCCATAAATTGACCGAGGAATGCCAGCAAGGTTGGGGATCATCCTAGTGTTGTCCGTTTAACTTTTTGTGGCCATTTGGGTGGACAAACTGGTAAAACGACATAAACGTGTTATTTTCGGACCAAATCGGTGTGTTGTAGTCCACAGTTTTGAGGGTGGGCCCAGATTCCGAGTGTACTGTGGTCCAAAAATCAACTAGGATATGCGAAGAAGGTTAGGGATCATCTCAGTGTGGTCAGTTTAATTTTTTGTGGACATTTGGGTGGACAATCGAGCGAAACGACGTGAACGGAATATTTTTAAGCCAAATCGGTGTGATATAGCCTACGATTTTAGGGGTGGGCCTAGGGTCCGGGCGGTCTATAAGCCGAAAATTGATCGGGGCATGCCAGGGAGGTTGGGGATCTTTCTAGTGTGGTCCGTTTAATTTTTCGGGGCTATTTAGGTGGATAAACGAGCGAAACGGCGCGAACGGGGTATTTTCGAACATAATCGGTGTGCTGTAGCCCTCAGTTTCAGGGATGAACCCGGGGTCTAAGTGTGCTATGGGCCAAAAATTGATCGGAGCATGCCAGGGTGGTTGGGGATCGTCTCAGTGTGATCTGTTTAATTTTTTTTGGCCATTTGGGTGAACAAACAGGTGAAATAGAGCGAACGGGGCATTTTCGGGCCAAATCGGTGTGCTATTGACCACGATTTTGGGGTGAGCCTGGGGTTCGGGCGTGCTGTGGGCCAAAAATCGATCGAGGTATGCCAGGGAGGTAGGAGATCGACCCAGTGTGTTCCGTTTAATTTTTTGTGGCTATTTGGGTGGAGAAATAGATGAAAAGGCATGAACGGGGCATTTTCAGGCCAAATCGGTGTGCTATTACCCATGATTTTAGTGGTGGGCCTGGGGTTCGGGCGTGCTGTGGGTCGAAAATTGACCGGGGCATGACACTAAGGTTGGGGATCATCCCAGTGTGGTCTGTTTAATTTTTCGTAGCTATTTGGTGCACAAATGAGCAAAACGGTACAAATGGGGCATTTTTGGGCTACATCAGTGTGCTATAGCCTACGGTTTTCGGGGTGGACCTGGGGTCCGGGCGTGCTGTGGGCTAAAAATCGATCGAGGCATGCCAGGAAGGTTGGTTATCATCCCAGTATGGTCCGTTTAATTTTTCGTGGCCATTTGTGTGGACAAACGGGCGAATGGGGCATTTTTGGACCAAATCGGTGTTCTATAACCCATGATTTTGGGGGTGGGCCTAGGGTCCGAGCGTACTGTGGGTCGAAAATCAATCGGGACGTGACAGAGAGGTTGGGGAAAGCCCTAGTGTGGTCCGTTTAATTTTTCGTGACCATTTGGGATAACAAACGGGCAAAGCGAGGTATTTTTAGGCTAAATCGGTGTGCTATAACCCACGGTTTTGGGGGTGGGCTCGGGGTCTGGGCGTGTTATGGGTCAAAAATCGACTGGGACGTGCCAGGGAGGTTGGGGATCATCCCAGTGTGGTCCTTTTAATTTTTTCTGTCTATTTGTGTGGACAAATGGGCAAAACAGCGTGAACAGGGCATTTTCAGGCCAAATTGGTGTTCTATAGCCCATGGTTTTGGGGTTGGCACTGGTCCCGGGCGTGCTGTAGGTTGAAAATCCACCAGGGAATGCGAAGGAGGTTGAAGATCATCTTAGTGTGGTCCGTTTAATTTTTTGTGGCCATTTGAGTGAATAAACAAGCAAAACGGTGTGAACGGAGCATTTTCAGGCTTAATCGATGTGCTATAACCTACGGTTTTGGGGTTAGGCCAAGGGTTCGGGCATGCTGTGGGCCGAATATTGATCGGGGTGTGCCAGGCAGTTTGGGGATCATCCTAGTGTGGTCCGTTTAATGTTTTGTGGTTATTTGGATGGACAAACGGGCAAAACGACATGAACGGACATTTTCAATTCAAATCGGTGTACTATAGCCTATGGTTTTCGGGGTGAACTCAGGGTCTGGGCGTGGTGTAGGTCAAAAATTGATCGAGGTGTGCCAGGGAGATTAGGGATCATCCCAGTATGGTCTGTTTAATTTTTTGTGGCCATTAGGGTGGATAAACAGGTGAAATGGCGTGAACGGGGTGTTTTTGGGCTAAATCGGGGTGCTATAACCCACAGTTTTGGGGGTGGACCCTAGGTCCAGGCGTGTTGTGGGCCTAAAATCAATTCGGGTATTCCAGGGAGGTTGGGTATCGCCCCAGTGTGGTCCGTTTAATTTTTTGTGGCCTTTTCGTTGGGCAAACGGATGAAACGGTGCTAACGGGGTATTTTCGGGCCAAATCGGTGTCCTATAGCCCACAGTTTCAGGTTAGGCCCAGGATTCGGGCGTACTGTGGGTCGAAAATTGATCGGGGCATGCCAGGGAGGTTGGGAATCATCCCAGTGTGGTTCTTTTAATTATTTTTGGCCATTTGGGTTGACAAATGGGAGAAACGGTGGTAACGGGTTATTTTCGGGCTAAATCGGTGTGCTATAGCCCATAGTTTTAGTGTAGGCCTAGGGTTCGGGCCTGCTGTGGGCCAAAAATTGATCGGGGCATGCTAGGGAGATTGGGGATAATCCCAGTGTGGTCCGTTTAATTTCTCATGTCCATTTAGGTGGACAAACTTGTGAAATGGCACGTACGGGGCATTTTCGGACCAAATCGGTGTGTTATAGCCCTCGGTTTTGGGGGGGGGGCACCCGAGGTCCGGGCATACTGTGGGCCAAAAATAGATAGGGCGTACCAAGGAGGTTGGGGATCGTCCTAGTTTGGTTTATTTAATTTTTTGTGGCCATTTAGGTGGACAGACGGGTGCTATAGTCCAGTTTTAGGGGTGGGCCAGGGGTTTGGGAGTATTATGGGCAAAAAATCAACCGAAATATGCTAGGAAGGTTGGGGATCATTCTTGTGTGGTTCATTTATTTTTTTCATGGAAATTTGGGTGGACAAACGGGTGAAACAGCATGAACAGTACAGTTTCTGGCCAAATCAGTGTGCTATAGCCCACGATTTTGGGGGTGGGCCTAGGGTCCGGGCGTGCTTTGTGCCAAAAATTGATTGGGTAATGCTAGGGAGGTAGGGGATCATCCCAGTGTGGTCTGTTTAATTTTTTGTAGCCATTTAGGTAGACAGGCGGGTGAAAAAGCATGAACGGGGCATTTTCAGGCTAAATCGATTTGCTATAGCCCATGGTTTTGGGGGTGGGACTGGGTGCCGGTGTACTGTCAGCCAAAAATTGACCGGGGTGTGCCAGGCAGGTTGGGGATCGTCCCAGTAAAGTCTGTTTAATTTTTCATAGCTATTTGGGTTGATAAACGGGCGAAAAGGCGCGAATGGGGCATTTTCGGTCCAAATCGATGTGCTATAGCGCACGATTTTGGGGGTGGGCTCGGGGTCCAGCCGTGCTATGGGTCAAAAATCAATCAGAGCGTGCTAGGGAGGTTGGGGATTGTCATAGTGTGGTCCGTTTAATTTTTTGTGGCCATTTGGGTGGACAAACGGGAGAAACGGCGTGAACGAGGTATTTTCTGGCCAAATCTACTTGCTATAGCACACGGTTTTTGGGTTGGGCACAGGGTTCGGGTGTCCTGTGGGCCAAAAATCGACTAGGACATGCCAGGGAGATTGGGTATCATTCCAGTATCGTCAGTTTAATTTTTTGTGGCCATTTGAGTGCACAAACGGGCGAAACAATGCTAATAGGGCATTTTCGGGCTAAACCGATGTGATATAGCCCACGGTTTTGGGGGTGGACCCGGGTTTCTGGTATTTTGCGGCCCAAAAATCGTTGAGGACGTGCCAAGGATGTTGGGGATCAAACTAGTGTAGCTCGTTTAATTTTTTGTGGCCATTTAGGTGGACAAACGGGTATAACGGTATGAACGGTGCATTTTTGGGTCAAATCGATGTACTATAGCCCACGGTTTTGGGGGTGGGCCCAGATTCCAGGCATGCTGTGGGCAAAAATTTGATCGGGGCATGCTAGGGAGGTTGGGAATCGTCGCAGTATGTTCCGTTTAATTTTAATTGGTCATTTAGGTAGACAAATAGGAAAAACGGTGCGAACGGGGCATTTTCGGGCCAATTTGGTGTGCCATAGCCAATGGTTTTGGGGGTGGGCCTAGGGTTTGGGTATACTGTGAGCCAAAAATTGATCGAAGCATTCCAGGGGGGTTGGGGATAGTACCAGTGTGATCAGTTTATTTTTCGTGGCTATTTGGGTGGACAAATGAGAGAAATGGCGCGAACGGGGTATTTTTTAGCCAAATCGATGTGTTGTATCCCATGGTTTCAAGGGTGGGCCTACGGTATGAGTGTGCTATATGCTAAAAATCAATCGAAATATGCCAGGGAGGTTGGGGATCATCTCGGTGTGGTCAGTTTAATTTTTCGTGGTCATTTGGGTGGACAAACGGGCGAAATGAGGCGAACGGGGCATTTTCGTGCCAAATCGGTGTGCTATAGCCTACGATTTTGGTGGTGGGCTCGGGGTATGGGCGTACTGAGGGCGAAAAATTGATCGAGCCATGCCAGGGAGGTTGGGGATCATCCCAGTGTGGTCCGTTTAATTTTTCGTGGCCATTTGGATGGATAAGCAGGCAAAACAACGCGAAAACGGCATTTTCGGGCCAAATCGGTGTCCTCTAACCCACGGTTTTGGGGAAAGTCCCAGTGTGGTCCATTTAATTTTTCATGGCTATTTGGACTGACACACAGGCAAAACAGTGCAATTTTAAGCCAAATCAGTATGTTATAACCCACGGTTTTGGGGGTGGGCTCGGGGTTTGGGCGTTGTAGGTCAAAAATCGACTAGGGCGTGCCAGGGAGGTTGCGTATCATCCCAGTGTGGTCCGTTTAATTTTTCAGGATAATTTGTCCGGACAAATGGGCTAAGCAGCATGAACGTGGCATTTTCCGGCCAAATCGGTGTTCTATAGCCTACGGTTTTAGGGGTGGAAACGCGGTCTGGACGTGCTGTAGTCTGAAAATTGACCAGGGTATGCCAAGGAGGATGGGGATTATCCTAGTGTGGTCAATTTAATTTCTTGTGGCCATTTGTGTGGACAAACGGGCGAAACGGTGTGAACGAGACATTTTTGAGCCAAATCGGTGTGCTATAACCCACGATTTTAGGGGTGGTCCTGAGGTCCAAGCGTGCTGTGGGCCGAATATTGACCGGGGCGCGCCAGGTAGGTTGGGGACCATAACAATCATGCCAATTTATTGTTTTGTGGCAATTAGGATGGACAAACGGGCAAAATAGTGCGAACGGGACATTTTCGATCGAAATCGGTGTACTATAGCCTATGATTTTGGGGGTGGGCCCGGGGTCTTGGCGTGGTGTGGGCCAAAAATTGATCGGGACTTGCCAGGGAGGTTGGGCATCATCCCAGTGTGGTCTGTTTAATTTTTTGTGGCTATTTTGATGGACAAACGGGTGAAACGGTACGAACGAGGCATTTTCGGGCTAAATCAGTGTGCTCTTGCCCACGATTTCGGGGTGGGCTCATGGTCCAGCGTGCAGTGGGCCAAAAATTGATCTGGGCATGCCTGGTAGATTAGAGATCATTCCAGTGTGGTCAATTTAATGTGTCGTTGCTATTTTGGTAGACAAACGAGCAAAACAGCACAAATGGTGCCTTTTCGGGCCAAATTGGTGTACTGTAGCCCATGGTTTCGTGGGTGGACCTGAGTTTCGGGCGTGCTGTGGGGAAAATTTTTTTTGTTTACATTTGGATGGACAAGTAGGCAAAATAATGCGAAAACGGCATTTTCAGGCCAAATCAGTGTGCTCTAACCCACGGTTTTAGGGTGGGCCCGGGGTCCAGGCGTGCTGTGTGCTGAAAATATATCGAGGCATGCCAGGAAGGTTGGGGAAAGTCCCAATGTGGTCCGTTTAATTTTTCATGGCCATTTGGGCTGACACACGAGCAAAGTAGGGCAGTTTCTAGCCAAATCAGTGTTCTATAACCCACGATTTTTGGGGTGAGCTCGGGGTCTGGGCGTGTTGTGGGTCAAAAATTGACTAGGGCATGCCAGGGAGGTTGCGGATCATCCTAGTGTGGTCTGCTTAATTTTTCACGATAATTTGTGCGGACAAACGAGCTAAACAGCGTGAACGTGGCATTTTCGGGCCAAATCAGTGTTGTATAGCCTACGATTTTGTGGGTGGACACGCGGTCCGGATGTGCTGTAGTCCAAAAATCGACCAGGGTATGCCAAGGAGGATGGGGACTATCCTAGTGTGGTCAATTTAATTTCTTGTGGCCATTTGGGTGGACAAACAGGCGAAACGGCATGAACAAGACATTTTCGAGCCAAATCGGTGTGCTATAACCTATTATTTAGGGGTGGTCCAGGGGTCCAAGCGTGCTGTGGGCTGAATATTGATCAGGGCACGCTAGGTAGGTTGGGGACCATAACAATCGTGTCAGTTTATTGTTTCGTGGCAATAGGATGGACAAACGGGCAAAACAGCGCGAACGGGACATTTTTGATCCAAATCAGTGTACTATAGCCTACGGTTTTGGGGGTGGGCCTGGGGTCTTAGCGTGGTGTGGGCCAAAAATTGACCGGGGCGTGCTAGGGAGGTTGGGCATCATCTCAGTGTGGTCCATTTAATTTTTCGTGGCTATTTGGGTGGACAAACGGGTGAAACAGTGCGAACGAGGCACTTTCGAGCTAAATTAGTGTGCTCTTGCCCACGGTTTCGGGGTGGGCTCATGGTCGAGCGTGCAGTGGGCCAAAAATTGATCTGGGCATGACTGGGAGATTAGAAATCATTCCAGTATGGTCAATTTAATGTGTCGTAGCTATTTTGGTGGACAAACGAGCAAAACAGCACAAACGGTGCATTTTCGGGATAAATTGGTGTGCTATAGCCCATGGTTTCATGGGTGGACCTGAGGTTCGGGCGTGCTGTGGGCAAATAATTAATTGGGGCATGCCAGGGAGGTTGGGGATCATCCCAGTATGGTCTGTTTAATTTTTCGTAGCCTTTTGGGGTGGATAAACAGGTGAAATGGTGTGAACGGGGCATTTTCAGGCCAAATCAATGTGCTATTGCCCATGGTTTTGGGGGTGGGCCAGGGGTCCGGGCAAGCTGTGGGCCGAAAATCAACCGGGGCATGCCAGGGAAGTTGGGGCTAATCCCAGTGTGGTCCGTTTAATTCTTCATGGCCATTTAGGTGGACAAACAGGCGAAACGGCACAAAGGGGCATTTTTGGGCCAATTCGGTGTGCTATAGCCCACGATTTTAGGGGTGGGCCAAGGGTCCGGGCGAGCTATGGACCAAAAATTGATCGGGGTATGCCAGGGAGATTGGGGATTATCCTAGTATAATTCTTTTAATTTTTCATGGCCCTTTGGGTGGAAAATGGATGAAATAGTGCAAACGGAGCATTAACGGGCCAACTTGGAGTGCTATATAACCCACGGTTTTGTGGGTGGGCTCGAGGTTCGAGAGTACTATGGGCCAAAAATCTACCGGGGCATGCCAAGGTGGTTGGGGATCATACAGGAGTGGTCCGTTTAATTTTTCATGGCCATTTGGGTGGACAAACGGGTGAAATGGCCGAACGAGGCATTTTCATGCCCAATTGATGTGCTATAGCCCACGATTTTGGGGGTGGGACCAGGGTTCGGGCATGCTGTGGGACAAAAATCCACCGGGGCATGCCAGGGAGGTTGGGGATCATCCCAGTGTGATTCGTTTAAGATTTCATTGCCATTTGGGTATACTAACGGGCAAAACGACGCAAATGGGGAATTTTTGGGCCTAATCGATGTGCTATTGCCCACTATTTTGAGGGTTGGCCCGGGGTTCAGGAGTAATGTGAGCCAAAAAATTAGCCGGGGCATGCAAGGGAGGTTGGGGATCATTCCAGTATAGTCTGTTTAATTTTCTGTGACAGTTTGAGTGGATAAACAGGCGAAATGGTATAAACGGGGTGTTTTCGAGCAAAATAAGTGTGCTATAGCCCACGATTTCGGGGGTGGGCCTAGGGTCCAAGCATTTTGTTGGCCAAATATCGACTGGGGTATCCAGGGAGGTTGGGGATCATCCTGGTGTGGTCCATTTAATTTTTTGTGGCCATTTGGATGGACAAACAGGAGAAACGGCGTGAATGAGGCATTTTCGGGCAAAATTTGCTTGCTATAGCACACGGTTTTGGGGATGGGCCCAAGGTCCGGGCATCCTGTAGGCCAAAAATCGACCAGGGCATGCCAGGGAGATTGGGGATCATCCCAGTATCGTCTGTTTAATTTTTCGTGGCCATTTGAGTGCACAAACGGGCGAAAATATGCTAACAGGGCCTTTTCGGGCTAAAATGATGTGCTATAGCCCACGATTTTGGGGGTGGACATGTAGTTCGGGCGTTCTGCGGCCCAAAAATCGTTGAGGACGTGCCAAGGATGTTGGGGATCAAACTAGTGTAGCTCGTTTAATTTTTTGTGGCCATTTAGGTGGACAAATGGGTATAACGGTATGAACGGTGCATTTTTGGGCCAAATCGGTGTGCTATAGCCCAAGGTTTTGGGGGTGGGCCCAGAGTTCGAGAATGCTGTAGGCCAAAAATTGATTGGGGCATGCTAGGGAGGTTGGGGATTGTCGCAGTATGTTCCGTTTAATTTTAATTGGCCATTTCGATGGACAAATGGGAAAAATGATGCGAACAGGGCATTTTCGGGCGAAATTGGTGTGCCATAGCCAATGGTTTTGGGGGTGGACCTGGGGTCTGGGTGTGCTGTTGACCAAAAATTGATCGGGGCGTGCCAGGGAGGTTGGGGATAGTACCAGTGTGATCAGTTTAATTTTTTGTGGCCATTTGGGTCGACAAACGAGCGAAATGGCGTGAACGGGGTATTTTTTTGACTAAATCGATGTGCTATATCCCATGGTTTGGAGGGTGGGCCTGGGGTACGAGTGTGCTATGTGCTGAAAATCAATCAAAACGTGCCAGAGAGGTTTGGGATCATCCCAGTATGGTCAGTTTAATTTTTCGTGGTCATTTTGGTAGACAAACAGGCGAAATGGCATGAATGGGGCATTGTCGTGCCAAATCGATGTGCTATAGCCCATGATTTTGGTAGTGGGCTTGGGGTATGGGCATGCTGAGGGTTAAAAATTGATTGAGGTATGCCAGGGAGGTTTGGGATCATCCCAGTATGGTCCGTTTAATTTTTCATGGCCATTTGGATGGACAAGCAGGCAAAACGATGTGAAAACAGCATTTTCAGGCCAAATCAGTGTGCTCTAACCCACGGTTTTAGGGTGGGCCCGGGGTCCAGGCGTGCTGTGTGCCGGAAGTCATTCGAGGTGTGCCAGGAAGGTTGGGGAAGGTCCCAATATGGTCTGTTTAATTTTTCATGGCCATTTGGGCTGACACACGGGCAAAGCAGGGTAGTTTCTATCCAAATCAGTGTGCTATAACTCATGGTTTTAGGGGTGGGCTCGGGGTCTGGGCGTGTTGTGGGTTAAAAATTGACCAAAGCGTGCCAGGGAGGTTATGGATCGTCCCAGTATGGTCTGTTTAATTTTTCACTGTAATTTGTTTGGACAAACGGGCTAAACAGCATGAACGTGGTATTTTCGGGCCAAATCGGTGTTCTATAGCATACGGTTTTAGGGGTGGGCATGCGGTCCGGGCGTGCTGTAGTTCGAAAATCGACCAGGGGATGCTAAGGAGGTTGGGGATTATCCTAGTGTGGTCAATTTAATTTTTTGTGGCCATTTGGGTGGACAAACGGGTGAAACGGTATGAACGGAACATTTTCGGGCCAAATCGGTGTGCTTAGCCCACGGTTTTGGGGGTGGTCCTGGGGTTCGAGCGTGCTGTGGGCTGAATATAGACCGGGGCGTGCCAGGTAGGTCGGGACCATAACAATTATGTCAGTTTATTGTTTCGTGGCAATTAGGATGGACAAACGGGCAAAACAGCGCGAACGGGGCATTTTCGATCCAAATCGATGTACTATAGCCTACGGTTTTGAGGGTAGGCCCGGGGTCTTGGCGTGGTGTGGGCCAAAAATTGACCGGGGCATGCCAGGGAGGTTGGGGATCATCCCAGTATGGTCTGTTTAATTTTTCGTGGCTATTTGGGTGGACAAATGAGTGAAACATTGCGAACTGGGCACTCTCGGGCTAAATTAGTGTGATATTAGAAACGGTTTCGGGGGTAGGCTCATGGTTGAGTGTGCAGTGGGCCAAAAATTGACCGGGGCATAGCTGGGAGATTAGAGATCATCCCAGTGTGGTCAATTAAACTTGTCGTAGCTATTTTGGTGGACAAACGAGCAAATCGGCATGAACGGTACATTTTCGGGCCAAATTGGTGTGCTATAGCCCATGGTTCTGTGGGTGGACCCGATGTTCGGGCGTGCTGTGGGCAAAAAATTAATCGAGGCATGCCAGGGAGGTTAGGGATCATCCCAGTATGGTTTGTTTAATTTTTTGTGGCCTGTTGGGGCAGATAAACAGGCAAAACGGTGCGAACGGGGCATTTTCTGGCAAAATTGGTGTGCTATAGCCCATGGTTTTGGGGGTGGGCCAGGGGTCCGGGCAAGCTGTGGGCCAAAAATTGATCGGGGCATGCCAGGAAGGTTTGGGATAATCTCATTGTGGTCCGTTTAATTCTTTGTGGCCGTTTAGGTGGACAAACGTGCAAAACGGCACAAATGGGGCATTTTGGGCCAATTCGGTGTGCTACAGCCCACGGTTTTAGGGGATGAGCCCGGGGTTCAGGTATGATGTGGGATGAAAATTGATCGGGGTATGTTAGGGAGGTTGGGATCATCCCAATGTCGTCCGTTTAATTCTTCATGATCATTTGGGTGGATAAAAGGGCGAAACGGCACAAATAATGCATTTTTGGGCTAAATTGTTGTGTTATAGCCCATGATTTTGGGGGTGGGATCGGGGTCCGATTGTACTTTAGGCTAAAAATTGACCGAGGCATGACAGGGAGGTTGGAGATCATCCTAGTGTGGTTTGTTTAATTTTTCGTGTCCATTAGGGTGGACAAACAGGCAAAATGGCTCAAACGGGGCATATTCAGGCCAAATCGGTGTGCTATAGCCCATAGTTTTGGGGTGGGACTGGGGTCCGAGCGTGATGTGGGCCAAAAATCTATCGGAGCAGTCCAAGGAGGTTGGGGATGTCCCAGTGTAATTCGTTTAATATTTTATGGCCATTTGGGTGGAAAAACGGGCAAAACGGCATGAACGAGACATTTTTGCTAATCCGGTGTGTTATAGCCCACGGTTTCAGGGGTGGACCCCAGGTTTGGGTGTGTTGTGGGCCTTAAATCGACCGAGGCATGCCAGGGAGGTTGGGCATCATCCCAGTATGGTTTGTTTAATTTTTCGTGGCTATTTGGTTGGACAAACGGGCGAAACGGCATGAACGGGGCATTTTTAGGCCAAATCAGTATGCTATAGCCCACGATTTTGGGGATGGGCATGGGGTTCGAGCGTGCTGTAGGTTGAAAATTAGTCGGGGTGTGCTAGGGAGGTTTGGGAACTTGTGCGATTTGTTTCAATTTTCATGACCATTTAGGTGGACAAAGGAGCAATACCACGCTAACAGGGCATTTTCGGGCCAAATCGGTGTGCTATATCCCATGGTTTCTAGGGTGGGCCTGGGGTCTGGATGTGCTGTGAAAAAATGGGCGAAAAGATGCAGACGGGGGATTTTTGGGCCAAATCGATGTGCTATAGCCCACGGTTTTAGGGGAGGGCTCGAGGTCCGAGCGTGCTGTGGGCCAAAAATCAATCGGGGCGTGCCAGGGATATTAGGGATCATTCCATTGTTTTGTTAATTTTTCGTAGCAATTTAGGGGGACAAACGGGCAAAACAGCTTGAACAGGGTATTTTCGCGCAAAATTGATGTTCTATAGCCCACGATTTTGGGTATGGGCTGGGCGTTCGGGCATACAGTAGGTCAAAAATTGACCAGGGCATACCTAGGAGGTTCGGGATCATCCCAGTATGGTCTATTTAATTTTTCGTAACCATTTGGGTGGACAAACGGGCAAAACAACGCGAACGGGGCATTTTCAGGCCAAATCGGTATGCTAAAGCCCATGGTTTTAAGGGTGGGCTCGGGGTCCGAGTGTGCTGCAGATTGAAAATTGATTGGGGCATGACAGGGAGGTTGGGGATCGTCCCACTGTGGTTCGTTTAATTTTTAGTGGCTATTTGGGTGGACAAACGGGCGAAACAGCGCGAATGGGTCATTTTTGAGCCAAATTTGTGTGCTATAGCACACGATTTTGGGGGTGGGTTCGAGGTTCGGGTGTGCTGTCGGCTGAAAATAGAGAGGGACATGCCAGGGATGTTGGGGATCGTCCCAATGTGGTCTGTTTAATTTTTTGTGGCCTTTTGAGTAGATAAACGGGCGAAACAGCACGAACAGGGCATTTTTGGGCTGAATCGGTATGTTATAGCCCTCTGTTTCGGGGGTAGGCCCGGGGTATGGGTGTGTTGTGGGCCAAAAATCAACCGCGGTATGCCAGGGAGGTTGGGGATCATCCTAGTGTAGTCCATTTAATTTTTCATGGCCATTTAAGTGGGCTAACGGGCGAAACAGCACAAACGAGGCATTTTCGAGTCAAATCGGTGTGTTATAGCCCATGATTTTGGGGGTGAGCCCGGGATTCGAACATGCGGTGTGCTGAAAATTGACCTAGGAATGCCAGGGAGGTTTGAGAATATCTCAGTATGATTCTTTTAATTTTACGTGGCCATTTGGGTGGATAAACGGGCGAAACGGCATGAAATAGGCATTTTCAGGCTAAATTAGTGTGCAATAGCCCACGGTTTCAGGGGTGGGATCGGGGTCTGGGCGTGCTGTGGGCCAAAAATTGATGGAGGCATGCCAGGGAGGTTGGTTATTTTTCCAATATGGTCCGTTTAATTTTTTGTGGCCATTTGGGTGGACAAACGTGTTAAACAGTGAGAATGCATCATTTTTGGGATGAATCGGTGTGCTATAGCACACAATTTTGGGGTGGGCCCAGGGTCCAGGCGTACTGTGGTTCAAAGTTGACCAGGGCATGCCAGGGATGTTGGGGATCGTCCCAGTGTGGTTTTTAAATTTTTTGTGGCCATTTGGGTAGACAAATAAGCATAAAGGAGTCAGCAGGGCATTTTTAGGCAAAATCGGTATGCTATACCTTACGGTTTCGGGGGTAGGCCCGGGGTCTGAGCGTGTTGTGTGCCAAAAATTGACCGGGGCATACCAAGGAGGTTGGGGATCATCCAAGTGTGGGTTTTTTAATTCTTTGTGCCTATTTGGGTGGACAAACGGGCGAAAGGGCATGAACGGGGCATTTTAAAGCTAAATTGGTGTGCAATAGCCCACAGTTTTAGGGGTGGACCCAGGGTCCCTGCGTGATATGTGCCAAAAATTGACCGGGGTTTGCCGGGTTGTTGGGGATCATCCTAGTGTCGTTAGTTTAGTTTTTTGTGGCAATTTGGGATGACAAACGGGAGAAACAGTGCGAACGGGGCTTTTTCAAGCCAAATCAGTGTGCTGTAGCCCACGGTTTTGGGGGTGGGCTCAGGGTTTGGGCGTACTGTGAGCCAAAAATCGATCGAGGCATTCCAGGGAGGTCGAGCATCATCCCAGTATGGTCCGTCTAATTTTTGTGGTCATTTGGGTAGACAAACGGGTGAAACAGCATGAACAGGGCATTTTTGACCCAAATCAATGTGCTATAGCCCACGATTTTAGGGGTGGGCCCGAGTTCTGAGCATGCTGTGGCTTGAAAATTGAATAGGGCATGCCAAGGAGGTAGGGGATCATCCCAGTATGGTCCGTTTAATTTTTTGGGTCCATTTGGGTGGACAAACGGCTGAAACGGGGTGAACGGGACAATTTTGGGCCAAATCAGTGTGCTATAGCCCACGGTTTTGGGGGTGGGCTTGGGGTCCGGGCGTACTATGGGTCAAAAATTGATTGGGGCATTCCAGGGAGGATGGAGATCATCCCATTGTGGTCCGTTTAATTTTTTGTGACCATTTGGGTGGACAAACGGGCGAGACGGCACGAACGGGGTATCTTTGGGTCAAATTAGTATGCTATAGCCAACGGTTTTGGGGGTGGGCCCAGGGTCCGAGCGTGCTGTTGACAAAAAATTGACCGGGGCATACCAGGGAGGTTGGGGATCATCCCAGTATGGTCCGATTATTTTTTTGTGGCCATTTGGGGGGAGAAACGGGAGAAACGGTGCGAATAGGGCATTTTTAGGCCAAATCGATGTGCTATAGGCAACAATTTTGGGGTTCGGCCCAGGGTTCAGGCATTCTGTGGTGCCAAAATCGATCGGGGCATGTAGTGAGGTTGGGGATCATCCTAGTATAGTTCGTTTAATTTTTCATGGCTATTTGGGGATCGTCTTTGTGTGGTTCGTTTAATTCAGTGCGCTATAGCGTACGGTTTTGGGGTATGCTCGGGTTTCGGGGGTGCAATAGGTCAAAAATTAATCGGAGTGTGTCAGGGAGGTTTGGGATCATCCCAGTGTGGTCCGTTCAATTTTTTATGACCATTTCTTTGGACAAACAGGCAAAACAACATGAACTAGGTATTTTCAGGCCAAATCAGTGAGCTATAGGCCACCATTTTAGGGGTGGGCCCAGGGTCAGGGCATGTTGTAAGCCGAAAATCAAATAGGGCATGCCAGGGAGGTTGGAGATCATCCCAGTGTGGTTCGTTTATTTTTTCATGGCCATTTGGGTGGACAAACGGGCGAAACAGCGTGAACGGAGCATTTTTTTAAGCCAAATCGGTGTGCTATAGCCTATGGTTTCAAGGGTAGGCCCGGGGTCCGGACATGCTGTGGGTCGAATATTAATCAGGGTATGCCAGGCAGGTTGGGGATCATCTCAGTGTTGTCCGTTTAATGTTTCGTGGCCATTTAGGTGGACAAACAGGCAAAACGGTGCGAACGGGGCATTTTCGGTCCAAATTGGTGTACTATAGCCTATGGTTTATGGGGTGGACCCGAGGTCTGCGCGTGGTGTGGGCTCAAATTTAATTGGGGCATGTCAGGGAGGTTGAGAATCATATCGGTATGGTATATTTAATTTTTTGTGGTCTTTTGGGCGGACAAACAGGCAAAACAGCGCGAACGGGGCATTTTTGACCTAAATCTGTGAGCTATAGCCCACAGTTGTGGGGCTGGGCTCAGGATTGAGCGTGCAGTGGGCTGAAAATCGACTGAGGCATGCCAAGGAGGTTGGGGATCATCCCAGTGTTGTCTATTAAATTTTTTGTGGTCATTTTGGTGGAAAAATGAGCGACACGGCACGAACGGGACATTTTTAGGCCAACTCAGTGTCCTACAGCCCACGATTTGGGTGGGCTCGGGGTCCGGGCGTGTTCTAGGCTGAAAATCGACGAGGGCGTGCCAGGGAGGTTGGGGATCATCCCAGTATGGTCTGTTTAATTTTTTGGGTCTATTTGGGTGGACAAACGGCTGAAACGGGGTGAACGGGGCAATTTTGGGCCAAATCAGTGTGCTATAGCCCACGGTTTTGGGGGTGGGCTCGGGGTCCGGGCGTACTATAGGTCAAAAATTAATTGGGGCATTCCAGGGAGGATGGAGATCATCTCAATGTGGTCCGTTTAATTTTTTGTGACCATTTGGGTGGACAAACGGGCGAGACGGCACGAACGGGGTATCTTTGGGTCAAATTGGTGTGCTATAGCCAATGGTTTTGGGGGTGGGCCCAGGGTCCTGGCGTGCTGTTGGTAAAAAATTGACCGGGGCATCCCAGGGTGGTTAGGGATCATCCCAGTATGGTCCGATTATTATTTCGTGGCCATTTGGGGGGAGAAACGGGAGAAACGGTGCGAATAGGGCATTTTTAGGCTAAATTAATGTGCTATAGGCAACGATTTCGGGGTTCGGCCCAGGGTTCAGGCGTTCTATGGCACCAAAATCGACCAGGGCATGCCAGTGAGGTTGGGGATTGTCCTAGTATAGTTTGTTAAATTTTTCATGGCTATTTGGGGATCGTCTTAGTGTGGTTCGTTCAATACAGTGTGCTATAGCGCACGATTTTGGGGTATGCTCGGGGTTCGGGGGTGCAATAGGTCAAAAATTTTCTGGAGTGTGTCAGGGAGGTTTGGGATCATCCTAGTATGATCCATTTAATTTTTTGTGACCATTTCTGTAGACAAACAGGCAAAACAACGCGAACTAGGTATTTTCAGGCTAAATCAGTGAGCTATAGGCCACCATTTTAGGGGTGGGCCTAGGGTCAGGGCGTGTTGTAAGCCAAAAATCGACTAGGGCGTGCCAGGGAGGTTGGAGATCATCCCAGTGCGGTCTGTTTATTTTTTCATGGCTATTTGGGTTGACAAATGGGCGAAACAGCGTGAACGGAGCATTTTTTTTAGCCAAATCGGTGTGCTATAGCCCATGGTTTCAAGGGTAGGCCTGGGGTCCGGGCATGCTGTGGGTCAAATATTAATCGGGGCATGCCAGGCAGGTTGGGGATCATCTCACTGTTGTCCTTTTAATGTTTCGTGGCCATTTAGGTGGACAAACAGGCAAAACGGTGCGAACGAGGCATTTTCGGTCCAAATTGGTGTACTATAGCCTATGGTTTAAGGGGTGGATCCGAGGTCTGGGCGTGGTGTAGGCTCAAATTTAATCGGGGCATGACAGGGAGGTTGAGAATCATCTCGGTATGGTCTATTTAATTTTTTTTGGTCTTTTGGGCGGACAAACGAGCGAAACAGCGCGAACGGGGCATTTTTGAACTAAATCTGTGAGCTATGGCCCACAGTTGTGGGGCTGGGCTCAGGATTGAGCGTGCAGTGGGCTAAAAATTGACTGAGGCATGCCAAGGAGGTTGGAGATCATCCCAGTGTTGTCTATTTAATTTTTTGTGGCCATTTGGGTGGAAAAACGGGCGACACGGCACGAACGGGGCATTTTTGGGCCAACTCAGTGTGCTACAGCCTACGGTTTGGGTAGGGTCGGGGTCCGGGCGTGTTCTGGGATGAAAATCGACTAAGCCGTGCCAGGGAGGTTGAGAATCATCCCAGTATAGTCCATTTAAGTTTTCATGGCCATTTAGGTGGGCAAACGGGCAAAACGGCTGAAATGGGGCATTTTCGGACCAAATCGATGTGCTATAGGCCATGATTTTGGGGGTGGGCCTTTGGTCCGGGCGTGCTGTGGGCCAAAAATCGACCAGGGAATGCCATGAAGGTTTGGGATCATCCAGTATAGTCAATTTAATTTTACGTGGCCATTTTTGGTTTATAAACGGGCGACACAACGCGAACGGGGCATTTTTGGGCCAAATCAGCGTGTTATAGCCCATGATTTCGAGGGTGGGATCGGGGTCTGGGCGTGCTGTGGGTCAAAAATTGATCGAGGCATGCCAACAAGGTTGGGGATCATCCCAGTGTGGTTCATTTAATTTTTTGTGGCCATTTGGGGTGGACAAACGGGTTAAACGGTGTGAGCGGGTTGTTTTTAGGCCAAATCGGTGTGTTGTAGCCCACAGTTTTGAGGGTGGTTCCGGGGTCCGGGCGTACTGAGGTTGGAAATCGACTGGGGTGTGCCAGGGAGGATGGGGATCATCTTAGTGTGGTCTGTTTCATTTTTTTTTGGCTATTTTGGTGGATAAACGAGCGAAACGATGTGAACGGGACATTTTTAGGCTAAAACTGTGTGCTATAGCCCACGATTTTAGGGGTGGGCCTAGGGTCCAGGCTTGATGTGGGCCAAAAATCAATCAGGGTATG
Organism: Capsicum annuum; assembly: GCF_002878395.1. NCBI lineage: Eukaryota > Viridiplantae > Streptophyta > Magnoliopsida > Solanales > Solanaceae > Capsicum > Capsicum annuum. Next base: position 1,381,559 of record NC_061119.1, read on the forward strand.
CCAGGGAGGTTAGGGATCATCCCAGTGTGGTCTATGTAATTTTTTGTGGCCATTAGGGTGGACAAATGGGCGAAACGGTGCGAACGGGGCATTTTAGGGCAAAATTGGTGTGCTGTAGCCCACGATTTTGGGGATGGGCCTGGGGCCGTGTGTGCTGTGTGATAAAAATTGGCCTGAGCGTGTCAGGGAGGTTGGGGATCGTCTCAGTGTGATTCGTTTAAATTTTTGTGGCTATTTGGGTGGACAAACGGGTAAAATGGCGCGAATGGGGCATTTTCAGGCCAAATTGGTGAGCTATAGCCCACAATTTTGGGGTGGGCCTAGGGCTCGGGCGTGCTGTTGGCCAAATATCAATCGAGGTATGCTAGGGAGGTTGGGGATCGTCCCAATGTGGTCCGTTTAATTTTTTGTGGCTATTTGGATAGATAAAAGGGCAAAATGGTGCGAACGGGGCATTTTCATGCCAAATTGGTGTTCTATTAATCGTGGTTTTGGGGTTAGGCTTGGGGTTCGGTCGTACTGTGGGCCGAAAATTGATCGGGGCGTGACATTAAAGTTAGGGATCGTCCCATTGTGGTCCTTTTAGTTTTTCGTGGCTATTTGGGTGGACAAACATGCAAAATGGTACGAACGGGGCATTTTTGGGCCAAATTGGTGTGCTATAACCTACAATTTTTGGGGTGGGCCAGGGTTCCGGGCGTGCTGTGGGCTAAAAATTTATCGAGGTTAGCTAGGGAGGTTGGGAAAAGTCCCATTGTGGTCCGTTTAATTTTTCGTGACCATTTGGGCTGATAAACGGGTAAAGCGGGGCATTTTCATGCTAAATCTATGTGCTATAAACAACAGTTTTGGGGGTGGGCCTGGGGTCTAGGCGTATTATGGGTCAAAAATTGACTGGGGCATGCCTGGGAGGTTGGGGATCATCCCAGCATGGTCCGTTTAATTTTTTGTGGCCATTTGTGTGGACAAAGGGGCAAAACAGCGGGAACGGGGCATTTTCGAGCTAAATCGGTGTTCTAAAGCCCACGGTTTTGGGGGTGGGTATGGGGTCCGAGCGTGTTGTAGGCCAAAAATCAACCTGGGCATGCCAAGGAGGTTGGGGTGGGCCAGGGGTCCGAGCGTTCTGTGGGCTAAAAATTGATTGGGGCATGCCATGAAGGTTGGGGATCATCCCAGTATGGTTCATTTAATTTTTTGTGGCCATTTAGGTAGAAAAATAGGTGAAACGGCGCGAACGGGGCATTTTCGTGCTAAATGGGTGTGCTATAGCCCTCGGTTTTGGGGTGGACAGGGGTTCGGGCATGTTGTGGGCCAAAAATCAATAGGGCCATCCCATGGAGGTTGGGGATCATCCCAAAGTATTTTTCGTGACCATTTGGGTGGATAAACGGACGAATCAGCGTGAACGAGGCATTTTCAAGCGTAATCGGTGTGCTATAGCCTATGGTTTTGGGAGTGGGCCCGTGTTCTGGGAGTATTATGGCCCGAAAATTGACTGGAGCATGCTAGGGAGGTTGGGGATCATCCTGGTGTGGTTTGTTTAATTTTTTGTGGCCATTTGGGTGGACAAGCAGACGAAACGGCGTGAGCGGGGCATTTTTGGACCAAATAAGTGTGCTATAGCCCACGGTTTTGAGGGTGGGCTCGGGTTTTGGGTGTACTGTGGGCCAAAAATCGACTGAGGCATGCCAAGAAGGTGGGGGAGCGTCCCAGTATGGTCCACTTAATTTTTTGTGGCCATTTGGGGGGACAAACGGGTGAAATAGTGTGAATAGGGCATTTTTAGGCCAAATCGATGTGTTATAGCCCACGGTTTTAGGGGTGGGCCGAGGGTTCGGGCGTGCTGCTGCTTAAAAATCAACTGAGGTAATCCATTGAGGTTATGGATCATCCCAGTACAGTCCGTTTAATTTTTTGTGGCTTTTTGCATGGACAAATAGTCAAAACAATGCGAAAAGGGGCATTTTCAGGCCAAATTGGTGTGCTATAGCCCACGGTTTTGGGGTAGGCCTGAGGTCCGGGCATGTAATGGGCTGAAAATCAATCGGGTCTTGTCAAGGAAGTTATTTTCGTGGCTATTTAGGTGGACAAACGGGCGACACGGTGCGAACGGGGCATTTTTAGGCTAAATCGGTGTGCTACAGCCCATGGTTTAGGGTGGGCCTGAGGTCCGGGCGTGCTGTGGGCTGAAAATCGACCAGGGTGGACAAACGGGCAAAATGATGCGAACAGGGCATTTTTGGGCCAAACCAATATGCTATTGCCCACAATTTTGGGGATGGGCCCGGGGTCCGGTCGATCTGCATCCCAAAGATACCGGAGCATGCCAAGAATGTTGGGGATCGTCCCAATGTGGTCCGTTTAAATTTACGTAGCTATTTGGGTGGATAAACAGGTAAAACAGCGCGAACGGGGCATTTTTTGGCCGAATCAGTGTGCTATAGCTCACAATTTTAGGGATGGGCTTGGGGTCTGAGTATGCTGTACGTTAAAAATTGATCGGGGCATGCCAGAGAGGTTGGGGATCAAACCAGTGTGGTCCGTTTAATATTTTGTGGCCATTTAGGAGGACAAACGGGCAAAACAGCATGAACGGTGCATTTTTGGGCCAAATCGATATGCTATAGCCCACGATTTCGAGGGTGGGCCCAGAGTCTTGGCTTGCTGTTGGCTAAAAATTCATTGGAGGCATGCCAGGGATATTGGGGATCATTGCAGTTTGTCCTGTTTAATTTTTATTAGCTATTTGGGCGGACAAATGGGCAAAACAGCGGGAATGAGGCATTTTTGGACCAAATCGGTGTACTATATCTCATTGTTTTGGGGGTGGGCCCAGGGTCTGGGTGTTCTGTGGGCCAAAAATCAACCGAGGTATGCCAGGGAGGTTGGGGATTGTCCCAGTATGGTCAGTTTAATTTTTCATGGACATTTGGGTGGACAAACGGGCAAAATGGCGTGAATGGGGTATTTTTACGCCAAATAGGTATGCCATAGCCCATGGTTTCAAGGGTGGGACCGGGGTCCGGGCGTGCTGTGGGATAAACATTGATTGGAGCATGCCAGGAAGGTTGGGATCGTCACAGTGTGGTCCATTTAATTTTTCTTGGCCATTTGGGTGGACAAAGGTGCAAAACGATGCGAACGGGACATTTTTAGGCCAAATCAATGTGCTATAGCCTACAGTTTTGGGGGTACGTCCGGGGTACGAGCGTGCTGTGTGTGAAAAATCTATCGAGGCGTGCCATGGGGGTTGAGGATCATCCCAGTGTGGTCAGTTTAATCTTTTGTGGTCATTTGGGTGGACAAATAGGCAAAATAGCAGGAACAGGGCATTTTTGGGATAAATCGGTATGCTATAACCCATAATTTTGGGGGTGGGCTCTGGGTATAGGTGTTTTATGGGCCAAAAATCGATCGGGGCATGCTAGGGAGGTTGGGATCCTCCTAGTGTATTTCGTTTAATATTTCGTGGCAATTTGGATGGACAAGTAGTAGAAACAGCGTAGAAGTAGAATTTTTGAGCTAAATCGGTGTGCTATAACCCACGGTTTAGGGGGTGGGATCGGGGACCGGGCGTGCTGTGGGCCGAAAATTAATTGGGGCGTGCCAGGGAGGTTGGGGAAAGTTCTAGTGTGGTCCATTTAATTTTTCATGGCCATTTTGGGCTGACAAACGGGCAAAGCAATGCAATTTCAGGCCAAATCGGTGTGCTATAACCCATGTTTTTAGGGGTGGGCTCGGGTTCTGGACGTGTTGTGGGTCAAAAATTGAACAGGGCATGGCAGGGTGGTTGGGGATCGTTCCAGTGTGGTCCGTTTAATTTTTCACGGCCATTTGTGTGGACAAACGGGCAAAACAACGTGAACATGGCATTTTCGAGCCTAATCAGTGTGCTATAGTCCACGGTTTTGGGGGTGGGCTAGGGGTACGGGCGTGCTATAGGCCAAAAACTGACCAAGGCGTGCCAAGGAGGTTGGGGATCATCGCATTGTGGTCAATTTAATTTTTTGTGGCCATTTGGGTGAACAAATTGGCAAAATGGTGCGAACGGGGCATTTTTGGCCTAAATCGATATGCTATAGCCCACGATTTTTGGGGTGGGCCTGGGGTCCGGGTGTACTGTGGGTCGAATATTGATCAGGGCCGGTTGGGGATCGTCCCAGTGTGGTCCGTTTAATGTTTCATGGTGATTATGATAGACAAACCGGAAAAACGGCGCAAACGGGGCATTTTCGATCCAAATCGGTGTACTACAACCTACGGTTTTGGGGTTAGGTCCAGGGTCTTGGCGTGGTGTTGGAAAAAATTGATCGAGGTATGTCAGGGAGGTTGAGGATTATCCCAGTATGGTCCGTTTAATTTTTTGGGGCCATTTGGGTGGACAAACGAGCAAAACAGTGCGAACGGGCCGCTTTCTGGCCAAATCGGTGTGCTATAGCCTACGATTTTGGGGGTGGGCTCGTGGTCGAGCGTACAGTGGGCTAAAAATCAATTGGGCCATGCCAGGGAGATTAGAGATCGTCCCAGTATGGTCTGTTTAATTTTTCGTAGTCGTTTGGGTGGACAAACGAGCAAAACGATGCAAACGGTCCATTTTCAGGGCAAATCGATGTGCTATAGCCCACGATTTTATGGCTGGACTCAAGGTTCGAGCGTGTTGTGGGCCAAAAATAGATCGGGACATGACAGGGAGGTTAGGGATCGTCTCAGTGTTATCCGTTTAATTTTTTGTGGCTTTTTTGGTGGACAAATGGGTGAAACGATGCGAACGGGATATTTTTGGGCAAAATCGGTGTGCTATAACCCATGATTTTGGAGGTGGGCCCAGTGTTCGTACGTGCTGTGGACCGAAAATCAATTGAGGCATGCTAGAGAGGTTTGGAAAAGTCTCAGTGTGGTCCGTTTAATTTTTCATGGCCATTTGGGTAGACAAACAATAAAGCCGGGGATTTTCGGGTTAAATCAGTCTGCTAAATCCCACGGTTTTGGGGGTAGGACTGGGGTCTTGGCATGTTCTGGGTTAAAGATCGATCGGGACGTTCCAGGGAGGTTGGGGATCATCCCAGTATGGTTCGTTTGTTTTTTTGTGGCATTTGTGTGGACAAACGGGTAAAACAGCATGAACGAAGCATTTTTGAGCCAAATCGGAGTTCTATAGCCCACGATTTTGGGGGTGGGCATGGGGTTTGGGAGTGCTATGGGTAGAAAATCGACCAGGACATACCAAGGAGGTTGGGGATCCTTCTAGTATGGTCAATTTAATTTTTCATGGCCATTTGGATGGACAAACGGGCGAAACGGTGTGAGCGGGGCATTTTTGGGCAAAATCGGTGGGCTATAGCCTACGATTTTGGGGGTGGGCCCTAGGTTAGGGTAAACTATGGGCCAAAAATTGATCGGGGCGTGCCAAGGAGGTTGGGGATAATCCTAGTATGGTCCATTTAATTCTTTGTAGCCATTTAGGTGGATAAACGGGCGAAACAGTGCAAACGGGGCATTTTCAGACAGAATCGGTGTGCTATAGCCCATGGTTTTTGGGGTGGGCTAGGGGTCCGGGTGTGCTATGGGCCCAAAATCGATCGGGGCGTGACAAGGAGGTTGGAGATCATCCCAGTGTGGTTCGTTCAATTTTTCATGGCTATTTGGGTGGACAAACGGATGAAATGGTGCGAAAGAAGTATTTTCGGGCCAAATCGGTGTGCTATAGCCAAAGGTTTTGGGGGTGGCCCGGGGTCTGAGAGTACTGTGGCAAAAAATCAACCGGCGCATGACTGGGAGGTTGGGGATTGTACAAGTATGGTCCGTTTAATTTTTCGTGGCCATTTGGGTGGACAAACGAGAAAAACGGCTTGAACAGGGCATTTTCTAGCCAAATCAGTGTGCTATAGACCACGATTTCAGGGGTACGCCCGGGGTCCGTGCGTGCTGTAGGTCAAAAATCAACTTGGGCACGCCAAGGAGGTTGGTGATCATCTTAGTGTGGTCCATTTAATTTTTTATGGCCATTTGGGAGGACAAATGGGCGAAACGATGCGAACGGGGTATTTTCGAGCCAAAACAGTGTGTTATAGGCCACGGTTTTTGGGTGGGCCCAGGGTTCGGGTGTGTTGTGGGCTGAATATTGATCGGGGCGTGCCAGGTAGTTTGGGGATCATCCCAATGTGGTCCGTTTAATGTTTTGTGGTAATTTGGATGGACAAACGGGCAAAACGGCGTGAATGGGGCATTTTCGATCCAAATTGGTGTACTATATCCTATGGTTTTGGGGGTGGGCCCGGGGTTCGGGCGTGATATGGGCCAAAACATGATCGGGGCATGCCAGTGAGGTTGGGGATTGTCCCACTACGGTCTGTTTAATTTTTCATCGCCTTTTAGGTGGACAAACGGGTAAAACGGTGCAAACGGGGCATTTTCGAGCTAAATTGGTGTGCTATATACCATGGTTTTGGGGGGTGGGCCCAGGGTCCGGACAAGCTGTGGACCAAAAATTGACCAAGGACATGCCTGGGAGGTTGGGGATAATCCTAGTGTGGTCCGTTTAATTTTTTGTTGCCATTTAGGTGGACAAACGGGCGAAATGGTACAAGCGGGGTATTTTTAAGCCAAATCGGTGTGCTATAGCCCACGGTTTTTGGGGTGGGCCAGGGGTCCGAGCGTGCTATGGGCCAAAAATCAATTGGGGTGTGCCAGGGAGGTTGGGGATCGTCTGAGTATGGTTCGTTTAATTTTTCATGGCCATTTGGGTGGACAAACGAATGAAATGACGCGAACAAAGCATTTTCAGGCCATATTGGTGTGCTATAGCCAAATATTTTGGAGGTGGGCCTGGAGTCTGGGAGTAATGTGGGCCAAAAATCGACAAGGGTATGTCAGGGAGGTTGGAGATCGTAAAAATGTGGTCCGTTTAATTTTTCGTGGCCATTTGGGGGGACAAACGGATAAAATAGCGTGAACAAGACATTTTTGGGCCAAATCAGGGTGCTATAGCCCATGATTTCAGGGGTAGGCCTGAGGTTCGGGTGTGCTGCAAGTCAAAAATCGACCAGGGCATGCCAAGGAGGTTGGTGATCATCCTTGTGTTGTTCGTTTAATTTTTTGTGGCCATTTGGGTGGACAAACGGGCAAACCGGCGCGAACGGGGCATTTTCAGGCTAAATCGATGTGCTATAGCCCACGATTTTAGGGTGGGCCCGAGTTGGGTGTGTTGTGGGTTGAATATTGACTATGGCGTGCCGACGGGTTAGGGATCATTCCAGTGTGGTTCGTTTAATGTTTCATGGCTATTTGGATGGAGAAACGGGCAAAATGACATGAATGGGACATTTTTGATCCAACTTGGTGTACTATCGCATACCGTTTTATGGGTGGGCATAGAGTTCGGGCGTGCTATGGGCCGAAAATCAATCAGGGCATGCCAGGGAGGTTCGGGATCATCCCATTATGGTCTGTTTAATTTTTTATGGCTTTTTGGGAGGATAAACTGCCGAAATGGTTCGAACAGGGAATTTTTAAGCCAAATCTGTGTGCTATAGCCCACCGTTTTGGGGGTGGGCCTAGGGTCCGGGCAAGTTGTAGGCCAAAAATTGATCGGGGCATTCTAGGGAGGTTGGGGATAATCCCAGTGTGGTCCGTTTAATTCTTCGTGGCCATTTAGGTTGACAAAGTGGCGAAACTGTGCAAACAGGGCATTTTCGGGCCAAATCGGTGTGCTATATCCCACGGTTTTTAGGGTGGTCCAGGGATTCGGGCGTGCTATAGGCCAAAAATCGATCGGGGCTTGCCAGGGAGGTTGAGGATTATCCCAGTGTGGTTTTTTTAATTATTCATGGTCATTTGGGTAGACAAACAGACGAAACAGCGCGAATGGAGTATTTTCGGGCCAAATCAGTGTGCTATAGCCCACGGTTTTGAGGGTGGGCCTGGGGTTTGGGAGTACTATAGGCCAAAAGTCGATTGGGGTATGTCAGGCAGGTTTTTGATCGAACAGGTATGGTCCGTTTAATTTTTTATGACCATTTAGGCGGACAAACGGGCAAAACGGCATGAACGAGTTATTTTCGGGCCAAATCAGTGTGCTATATAGCCCACGATTTTGGGGGTAGGCTCGAGGTTTGGGTGTCCTATAGACAGAAAATTGATTGGGGCATGCCAGGGTGGTTGGGGATCATCCTAGTGTGGTCCATTTAATTTTCCGTGGCTATTTGTGTGGACGAGCGGGCAAAATTGCGCGAACGGGGCATTTTTAGGCCAAATTGATGTGTTATACCCCACGGTTTTGGGGGTGGGACCGAGGTCCGAGCGTACTGTGGGACAAAAATCTATCGGGCTATGCCAGGCAGGTTAGGGATCATCCCATTGTAGTCCATTTAATTTTTCATGGCCATTTCGATGGAGAAAGGGGTGAAACAGCTTGAACGAGGCATTTTTGGGCCAAATCGGTGTGCTATAGCCTATGGTTTTGGGGGTGGGCTGGGGGTTCGATTATGCTGTGGGCCAAAATTCCTCCTGGGCATGCCAAGGAGGTTAGGGATCATCCTAGTGTGAACCGTTTATTATTTCATGGCCATTTGGGTAGACAAACGGGTAAGACGGTGCAAACGGGGCATTTTCAGGACAAATTGATATGCTATAGCCCACGGTTTTTGGGGGTGGCCCGGGGTTCGGGCATGTTGTGGGCTAAAAATTGATCGAGACATGCCAGGGAGGTTGGGGATCATTCCAGTATGGTCTGTTTAATTTTCTGTGATTGTTTGAGTGGACAAACGGGCAAAACAGCGAGAACGGGGCATTTTTATGCCAAATAAGTGTTCTATAGCCAACGGTTTTGGGGGTGGACCTGGGGTCCGGGCATGTTGTGGGACAGATATCAACCGTGGAATCCAGGGGTTGAGGATCATCCCAGTGTGGTCCGTTTAATTTTTCGTGGCCATTTGGGTGGACAAACGGGTGAAACAGCGTAAACGAGGCATTTTCGTGCCAAATCGGTGTGCTATAGCTCATGGTTTAGGGGGTGGGCCTGGGTCCGGGCACTTTGTGGGCCAAAAATTGATCGTACCGTGATAGGGAGGTTGGGGATCATCCCAGTATGATCCGTTTAATCTTTTGTGGCCATGTGGGTGGACAAACGGGTGAACGACGCGAACAGGGAATTTTTAGGCCAAATCGGTGTGCTATAGCCCACGATTTTGGGCGTGGGCCCAGGGTTCGAGCGTGATGTGGGTAAAAAATTGATCGAGGCATGCCAGGGAGGTTGGGGATGGTACTAGTATGGTCTATTTAATTTTTTGTAGCCATTTGGGTGGACAAACGGGTGAAACGACGCGAATGGGGGCATTTTTAGGATAAATTAGTGTGCTATAGCCCTCGGTTTCTGGGCGTTCTGTCGGTCGAAAATTGATCGGGGCATGTTAGGGAGGTTAGGAATTGTCCCAATGTGATTCTTTTAATTTTTCATGGCCATTTGGGTGGAGAAACGGGCAAAACAGTGCGAACGGAGCATTTTCAGGCCAAATCGATTTGCTATAGCCCATAATTTCAGGGATGGGCCCGGGGTCTGGGCGTTCTGTTGGCCTAAAATTGACCGGGGCCTTCCAGGGAGGCTGGGGATCATCCCAGTATTGTTCGTTTAATATTTCGTGGCCATTTAGCTGGACAAAAGGCGTGAACGAGGCATTTATGCTCCAAATCGGTGTGCTATAACCCATGATTTCGGGTGTGGGCCTGGGGTCCGAGCGTACTATAGGAAAAATATCGATCGGGGTATCCAGGGAGGTTGAGGATCGTCTTAGTATGGTCCGTTTAATTTTTCGTGGCCATTTGGGTGGACAAACGGGCAATACAGCACGAACAGGGCATTTTCAGGCTAAAACGATGGGCAATAGCTCATGGTTTTAGGGGTGGGCCTGGGTCCGGGCATTTTGTGGGCCAAAAATCGACCTTGGCATGCCAGGGAGGTTAGGGATCATCTCAGTATGCTCCGTTTAATCTTTCATGGACATTTGGGTGGACAAATAGGTGAAACGGTGCGAACGGTGCATTTTCGAGCCAAATCGGTGTGCTATAGCCCATGATTTTGAGGGTGAGCCCGGGGTCCGGGCGTGCTGTGGGTCAAAAATCGACCGAGGCGTGCCAAGGAGGTTGGGGATTGTCCCTGTGTGGTTCGTTTAATTTCTCGTAGCCATTTGGGTGGACAAACGAGCGAAACGGCGTGAATGGGGAATTTTTGGGCTAAATTACTGTGCTATAGCCTTCGGTTTTGATGGTGGGTCCGAGGTTCGGGCATTCTATGGGCAAAAAATCAATCGGGGCTTGCCAGGGAGGTTGAGGATCATCCTTGTATGGTTTGTTTAATTATTCATGGTCATTTGGGTAGACAAACAGACAAAATGGCGCGAATGGAGCATTTTCGGGCTAAATCAGTGTGCTATAGCCCACGATTTTGAGGGTGGGCCCGGGGTCCGAGAGTACTATAGGCCAAAAGTAGACCAGGGTATGTCAGGGAGGTTGTAGATCGTACAGATATGGTCTGTTTAATTTTTTGTGGCCATCTAGGAGGACAAACGGCCAAAACGGCATGAATCAGTTATTTTCGGGCCAAATCAGTGTGCTATATAGCCCACGATTTTGGGGATAGGCTTGAGGTTTGGGTGTGCTATGGACAGAAAATTGACTAAGGCATGCCAAGGTAGTTGGGGATAATCTCAGTGTGGTCCATTTATTTTTTTGTGGCCATTTGTGTGGAAAAGTGGGCGAAAATGCGCGAGCGAGGCATTTTCAAGCCAAATCGATGTGCTATAGCCTACGTTTTTGGGGGTGGGATCGGACTTCGGGTGTACTCTGGGACAAAAATCTATCGGGCTATGCCAGGCAGGTTGGGGATCATCCCAGTGTGGTCCGTTCAATTTTTTGTGGCCATTTCGGTGGAGAAAGGGGTGAAACAGCATGAACGGGGCATTTTCGGGCCAAATCAGTGTGCTATAGCCTATGGTTTTGGGGTGGGCTAGGGGTTCGGTCATGCTGTGGGACGAAAATCCATCGACGCATGCCAGGGAGGTTAGGGATCATCCTAGTATAAACCGTTTATTATTTCGTGGCCATTTGGGCAGACAAACGGGCAAGATGGTGCAAACGGGACATTTTCTGGCCAAATTGATGTTCTATAGCCCACGATTTTAGGGGGTGGCCCAGGGTTCGGGCATGTTGTGGGGTAAAAATCGACCGGGACATGCCAGGGAGATTGGGGATCATTCCAGTATGGTCTGTTTAATTTTTCGTGATCGTTTGAGTGGACAAACGGGGAAAACAGTGTGAACGGGGGATTTTCAGGCCAAATAAGTGTTCTATAGCCCACAGTTTTGGGGGTGGGCCTGGGGTCTGGGAGTGCTGTGGGTCAAATATCGAACGGGACATCCAGGGGGTTAAGGATCATCCCAGTGTGGTCCGTTTAATTTTTTGTGTCCATTTGGGTGGACAAACGGGTGAAATAGCATAAACAGGGCATTTTCGTGCCAAATTTGGTGTGCTATAGCTCATCGTTTCGGGGGTGGGCCTGGGTCCGGGCATTTTGTGGGCCAAAAATTGATTTTACCATGCCAGGGAGGTTGGGGATCATCCCAGTGTTCTCCGTTTAATCTTTCGTGGCCATTTGGGTGGACAAACGGGTGAAACGGCGCAAACGGAGAATTTTTGGGCCATATTGGTATGCTATTGCCCATGATTTTTGGGGTAGGCCTAGGGTCCGAGCGTGCTGTGGGTAAAAAATCAACCGAGGTGTGCCAGGGAGGTTGGGGATGGTCCCAGTATGGTCTATTTCATTTTTGGTAGCCATTTGGGTGGACAAACGGGCGAAATGGCACGAATGGGGCATTTTTGGGATAAATTAGTGTTCTATAGCCCTCGATTTCTGGGCGTTCTGTAGGTCAAAAATTGATCGGGGCATGTTAGGGAGGTTAGGGATGTTCCCAATGTGATTCTTTTAATTTTTTGTGGCCATTTGGGTGGAGAAACGGGTAAAACAATGCGAGCAGAGCATTTTCAGGCCAAATTGGTTTACTATAGCCTACAATTTTGGGGATGGGCCCGGGGTCTTCGGGTGCCGTGGGCCTAAAATTGACTGGGGCCTGCCAGGGAGGTTGGGGATCGTCCCAGTATGGTCCGTTTAATATTTCGTGGCCATTTAGCTGGACAAATGGCGCGAACGAGGTATTTATGCTCTACATCGGTGTGCTATAGCCCACAATTTCGGGCGTGGGCCAGGGGTCCGAGTGTGCTGTGGGACAAATATCGACCGGGGCATCTAGGGGATCATTCCAGTATAGTCCGTTTAATTTTTCGTGGCCATTTGGGTGGATAAGCGGGCAATACAGCGCGAACGGGGCATTTTCAGGCTAAATCGGTGGGCAATAGCTCATGGTTTTGGGGGTGGGCCTGGGTTCGGGCGTTTTGTGGGCCAAAAATCAACCTTGGCATACCAGGGAGGTTGGGGATCATCCCAGGGTGCTCCGTTTAATCTTTCGTGGCCATTTAGGTGGATAAACGGGTGTAACGGCGTGAACGGTGCATTTTTGAGCCAAATCGGGGTCCGGGCATTTTGTGGGCCAAAAATTGATCGAGGCATGTTAGGGAAGTTAGGGATCATCCCAATGTAGTTCGTTTAATTTTTTGTGGCTAGTTGGGTGGACAAACGGGCAAAACAGCGCGAACGGGGCATTTTCGGGTCAAATCGGTTTGCTATAGCCCACTATTTCGGGGATGGGCCAGGGGTATGGGCATGCTGTGGGCCTAAAATTGACCGGGGCATACCAGGAAGGTTGGGGATTATCCCAGTATGGTCCGTTTAGTATTTCATGGCTATTTAGGTGGACAAATAGCGCGAACGAGGCATTTACGCTCCAAATCGATGTGCGATAGCCCATAGTTTTGGGGGTGGGCCCGAGGTTCGGGCGTTATATGGGATAAAAATTGATCGGCGTGTGCCAGGAATGTATGGGATCATCCTAGTGTGGTTCGTTTAATTTTTCATGGTCATTTAGGAGGACAAAAAAACGAAACGGCACAAACGGGGCATTTTTAGGCTAAATTTGTGTGCTATAGCCCATGATTTTGGGATAGGGCCTGGGGTTCGGGCGTGCTGTGGGCCAAACTCTAATCGGGGCATGCTAGGGAGGTTGCGTATTATCCCAGTATGGTTCGTTTTATTTATCAAGACTATTAGGGTGGACAAGCAGGCGAAACGGCGCGAACGGGGCATTTTCAAGCCAAATCGGTGTGCTATAGCATGAGGTTTCAGGGTGGGCCTGGGGTCCGGGCGTGCTGTGGGTCAAAAATCGACCGGGGTGTGCCAGAGAGGTTGGGGACGTCCTAGTGTGGTTCGTTTAATTTTTCATGGCCATTTGGGTAGACAAACGGGCGAAACGACACAAACGGGATATTTTTGGGCCAATTCGGTGTGTTATAGCCCATGGTTTTGGGGGTGGACCCAGTGTTCGAGCGTGCTGTCAGCCTAAAATCAACCGAGGCTTGCCAGGGAGGTTGGGCATCACCCCAGTATGGTCCGTTTAATTTTTTGTGGCTATTTGGGTGGACAAACGAGCAAAACGACACGAACTTGGCATTTTTGGGCCAAATCAGTGTGCTATATTCCACGGTTTTGGGGATGGGCACGGTGTCCGGGCGTATTGTAGGCTGCAAATCAGCCGGGGTGTGGCAGGACGGTTGGGAAACCAGTGTAGTCCATTTAATTTTTCGTGACTATTTGGGTGGACAAACGGGCAATACCATGTAAATGGGGTATTTTCGGGCCAAATCGGTGAGCTATATCCTACGGTTTCTGGGGTGGGCCTAGGGTCTGGGCGTTCTTTGGGGTGAAAATTGATCAGGGAATGTCAGGGAGGTTGGAGATCATGCCAATGTGGTCCGTTTAATTTTTCCTGGCCATTTGGGTGAAAAAACGGGCGAAACGATGCAAATGGGGGATTATCGTGCCAAATCGGTGTGCTATAGCCCACAATTTTAGGGTTGGGCTCGAGGTCCGGGCATGCTGTGGCCAAAAATTGATTGGGGTGTGCCAGGGATATTGGGGATCGTCCAAGTGTGGTCCGTTTAAATTTTTGTGGTAATTTAGGAGGCAAAACGGGCAATATGGCTCAAACGGGGCATTTTCGTGCAAAATTGATGTGGTATAGCCCATGGTTATTGGGGTGGGGCTGGGGTCCAGGTGTGTAGTGTGCCAAAAATCAACCGACGCATGCTAGGGAGGTTGGAGATCATTCCAGTGTGGTCCGTTTAATTTTTCATGGCTATTTGGGTGGACAAACGGGCGAAACGGTGTGAATGGGGCATTTTTGGGCCAAATCGGTTTGCTATAGCCTACAGTTTTTGAGGTGGGCTCAGGGTCTGAGCAAGCTGTGGGTTGAAAATTAACCGGGGCATGCCAGGGAGGTTGGAGATCATCCCAATATGATCCATTTAATTTTTTGTTGCCATTTGTGTGGACAAACGGGCACAACAATGCAAACGGGGTGTTTTAGAGCCAAATTGGTGTGCTATAGCTCATGGTTTTAGGGGTGGGCTCAGGGTCCAGGCGTGCTATGGGTCAAAAATTGATAGGGGCATGACACGGAGGTTGGGGATCATCCCAGTGTGGTTCGTTTAATTTTTCGTGGCCATTTGAAAGGACAAATGGGCAAAATGGCATGAACGGGGCATTTTTGGGCCTAATCGATGTGCTATAGCCCACGGTTCTGGGATGGGCTCGGGTTCTAGGTATGCTGTGGGCCAAAAATTGATTAGGACATACCAAGGAGGTTGGGGATCATCCCAGTATGGTCCGTTTTATTTTTCGTGGCCATTTAGGTGGCGAACAGGTGAAACGGCACGAATGAGACATTTTTTAGGCAAATCAGTGTGCTATAACTCACTGTTTTAGGGTGGTCCCAGGGTCCATACGTGCGTGGGCTAAAAATCGATCAGGGCGTGCCAAGGAGGTTGTGGATGGTCCCAGTGCGGTCCGTGTAATTTTTTGTGTCCATTCGGATGGACAAACGTGCAAAACAGCGCAAATGAGGTATTTTTGGGCTAAATTGGTATGCTATAGCCCACAGTTTTGGGGGTGGGCCCAGTGTTCAAGCGTGTTGTGGGCCAAAAATCCATCGGAGCATGTCAGGGAGGTTGGGGATCATCCCAGTATGGTTTATTTAATTTTTTGTTGCCATACGGGTGGACAAACAAGCAAAACAGCGCGAACTAGGCATTTTCAAGCCAGATAGGTGTGCTATAGCCCACAATTTTAGGGGTTGGCCCAGAGTTTGGGCATGCTGTGGGCCAAAAATTGATCGGGGCATGCTAGGGAGGTTGGGGAATGTCTCAGTGTAGTCCTTTTAATTTTTTGTGGCTATTTGGGTAGATAAACGGGTGAAATAGCATGAACGGGGCATTTTCAAGCCAAATCTGTGGGCTATATCCCTTGGTTCGGGGGTGGTCTCAGGGACTGAGCGTGCTGTGGGCTAGAAATTGACCGGGGCAGGCCAAGCAGGATGGGGATCATTCCAGTGTGGTTCATTTAATTTTTCATAGCTATTTGACTGGACAAACGGGAAAAACAACATGAACGGGTCATTTTTAGGCTAAGTTGGTGTGTTATAGCCCACGGTATTGGGGATGGGCCCGGGGCTCAATGTGCTGTGGGCCAAAAAATGATTGGGGTATGCAGGGGGGTTGAGGATCGACCCAATGTGGTCTGTTTAATTTTTCGTGGCCATTGGGTAGACAAACAAGCATAACGGTGCAAACGGGGCATTTTCAAGCCAAATCGGTTTGCTATGGCCCACGGTTTTGGGGGTGAGGCTGGGGTTCGAGTATGATGTGGGCCAAAAATCAACCGAGGCATGCGAGGTATATTGGGGATCATCCCAATATGGTCCATTTAATTTTTTGTGGCCACTTGTGTGGACAAACGGATGAAACTGCGCGAACGGGGCATTTTCAAGCAAATCGATGTGCTATATAGCCTATGGTTTCAGGGGTGGGCCTGGGGTTCGGGCGTGCAGTAGGCTAAAAATTAACTGGGGTATGACAGGGAGGTCGGAGATCATCCTAGCATGGTCCTTTTAAACTTTCATGGCTATATGGGTGGACAAACAGGCAAAACGGCATGAACTGGGCATTTTCGGGCTAAATTGTGTGTTATAGCCTATGATTTCAGGAGTGATCCTGGGGTGCGGGCATATTGTGGGTGAAAAATTAACCAAGGCATGCCAGGGATGTTGAGTATCATCCCAGTGTAGTCCTTTTAATTTTTTATGACTATTTGGGTGGATAAATGGGCGAAACAGCGCGAACGAGTTACTTTTGGGCCAAATCAGTGTGCTATAGCTCATGGTTTTGGGGTGGTCTTGGGGTTCGAGCATGTTGTGGGCTGAAAATCGACCAAGGCATGCCAGGGAGGTTGGGAATTGTCCCAGTGTTGTTTGTTTAATTTTTTGTGGCCATTTTGATGGAAAACGACCAAAACAGCACAAACGAGGCATTTTTGGGCCAAATCGGTGTGTGGCGTACTGTGGCCTAAAAATTAATCAGTGCATGCCAGGGAGTTTGGGGATCATCTAAATGTGGTTCGTTTATTTTTTCGTGGCCATTTGGGTGGATAAACAGGCGAAATGGCGCGAATGGGCCATTTTCGGGCCAAATCGGTGTGCTATAGCCTACAGTTTTAGGGGTGGGCGCGGGGTCTGAGCATACTATTAGCAAAAAAACAATCGAGGATTTTAGGGAGGTTGGGGATCATCCCAGTGTGGTTTGTTTAAGTTTTAGTGACCATTAGTGCGGACAAACGGGCGAAAAGGTGCGAATAGAGCATTTTTGGGCTAAATCGGTGTGCTATAGTTCATGATTTCAGGTTGGACTCGCAGTCTGGGCATGTTGTGGGCCAAAAAATCGACTGAGGCATGACAGGGAGGTTGGGCATCATCTCAGTGTTGTCCATTTAATTTTTTGTGGCCATTTGGGTAGATAAACGGGAAAAACTGTGCGAATGGGGTATTTTCGGGCCAAATTGGTGTGCTATAGCCCACGGTTTTAGGGGTGGACCCGGGGTTCGGACGTGCTATGGACCAAAAATTGACCAGGGTGTGCCAGGGTGGTTGGGCATCATCTCAGTATGGCCCGTTTAATTTTTCGTGGCCATTTGTGAGTACAAATGGGTGAAATGGCTCGAACGAGGTAATTTCAAGCTAAATCGGTGTGCTATAGCCTACAGTTTTGGGGGTGGGCTTAGGGTCCAGGTGTGTTGTGGGCTGAAAATCGATTGGGGTGTGCCAAGGAGGCTGGGATCGTCCCAGTGTGGTCCGCTTAGTGTTTTGTGGCCATTTGGGAGGACAAACGGGTGAAACAGCGCGAACGGGGCATTTTCGAGCCAGATCGGTGTGCTACAGCCCATGGTTTTGGGGTGGGCCTAGGGTCCAGGCATGTTATGGTCCAAAAATTGACCAGGGCATGCCACAGAGATTGGGGATCATTCTAGTATGGTCCGTTTAATTTTTTGTGGCCATATGGGTGGACAAACGGGCGAAACGGCGCAAACGGGGCATTTTCGGGCCAAATCAGTGTGCCATATCTCATGATTTTGGAGATGGGCTTGGAGTCCGGGCATGCTGTGGGCCAAAAATAGATCGGGGCATGCCAGAGAGGTTGAGGATCATCCCAGTATGGTCCATTTAATTTTGCATGGCAATTTGGGTGGACAAATGGGCGTAACAGTGTAAATGGGTTATTTTTGGACCAAATCGGTATGCTATAGCCCATGATTTCAGGGGTGGGCCCTGGGTCCAAGCGTGTTGTTGGCCAAAAATTGACCAGGGCGTGCTAAGGAGGTTGGAGATTATCTTAGTATGGTCTGTTTAATTTTTTGTGGCCTTTTAGGTGGAAAAATGGGCGAAACGGTGCTAACGGGGCATTTTCGAGATAAATCAGTGTGCTATAGCCTGCAGTTTTGGGGTTAGGTTCGGGGTCCGGGCGTGTTGTGGGTCAAAAATTGACCGAGGCGTGCCAGGGAGTTTTGGGATCATCCCAGAGTGGTCCATTTAATTTTTCATGGATATTTGGGTGGACAAACGGGCTATAGGGGGCGAACTGGGCATTTTTGGGCCAAATCGGTGTGCTAAAGCCCACGGTTTTGTGAGAGGGCCCGGGGTTCAAGCGTGCTGTAGGCCAAAAATCGACCGAGGCATGCTAGGGAGGTTGGGGATCATCCCAGTGTGGTCTGTTTAATTTTTTGTGGACATTTGGATTGACAAACGAGCAAAACGGCGCAAATAGGGTGTTTTCGGGCTAAATCGATGTGCTATAGCCCACTGTTTTGGGGGTTGTCCCTGGTTCCGAGCGTTTTATTCACTAAAAATTGATCGAGATATTTCAGGGAGGTTGGGGATCATCCCAGTGTGGTCTGTTTTATTTTTTGTGGCCATTTGGGTGGACAAACGGGCAAAATGGCGCGAATGGGGTATTTTTAGCCAAATCGGTGTGCTATAGCCCACAGTTTTGGCAATGGTCTTGGGGTACGGGTGTGATGTGTGCCAAAAATCAATTGGGGCATGCCAGGGAGGTTGGGGATCTTCCCAGTGTGGTTCGTTTAATTTTTTGTATCCATTTGGGTGGAGAAACGAGAAAAACAATGCATACAGGGCATTTCAGGCCAAATTGATGTGCTGTAGCCCTTGATATCAAGGGTGGGCTCGAGGGTCCGAATGTGCTGTGGGCCGAAAATTGATTGGGGATTCAGGGAGGTTGGGGATCATCCTAGTGTGATCCGTTTAATTTTTTGTGGACATTTGGATGGAGAAACAGGCAAAACGGCATAAACGGGGCATTTTTGAGCCAAATCGAAGTGCTTGTGCCCACGTTTTAGGGGTGGGCCTGGGGTTCGTACATGCTGTGGGCCAAAAAATTTTCTGGGCGTGCCAAGGAGATTGAGGATCATCCCAGTGTGGTCCGTTTAATTTTTCATGGCCATTTGGTTGTACAAAAGGGCTAAATGGCACGAATGGGGTATTTTCATGCCAAATTGGTGTGCTATATTTAACGGTTTTGGGGGTGGGCTCGTGGTTAGGGTGTGCTGTGGGTCATTTTGTTGGTCAAACGAGCAAAACTATGCGAACGGGGTATTTTCAAGCCAAATCGATATGCTATTGGCCATAGTTTTGAGGGTGGCCCCGGGTCCGGGTGTGCTGTGGGCAGAAAATTGACCGGGGCATTCCAGGGATGTTGGGGATCCTCTATGTTTTCCGTTTAATTTTTTGATGCCATTTGAGTGGAAAACGGTTGAAACGGTGCAAACGGGGCATTTTTAGGCTAAATCGATGTGTTATAGTCTACGGTTTTGGGGGTGGGCCCAGGGTACGGGCTTTCTATGGGCCAAAAATTGACTGAGTCATGCTAGGGATGTTGGTGATCATCCCAGTATGGAACGTTTAATTTTTCATGGATATTTGGGTGGACAAACGGTCAGAACGGCGCGAATGGGTCATTTTTGAGCTAAATCAGTGTGCAATAGCCAACGGTTTTGGGGTTGGGATCGGGGTCTAGGAATACTATAGGCCAAAACTCGACCGAAGAATGGAAGGGAGGTTGGGGATCGTCTCAGTGTTGTTCATTTAATTTTTCGTGGCTATTTGGGTGGACAAAAGGGTAAAACGGCATGAATGGGGCATTTTAAGGCTAAATTGGTGTGCTATAGCCCATGATTTTGGGGGTCAGCCCAGAATTCGGATGTGCTGTGGGCCAAAAATCAACCGGGGTGTGCTAGGGAAGTTGGGGATCATCTCAGTGTAGTTTGTTTAATTTTTTGTGGACATTTGGTTGTATAAACGGGTGGAATGGCGTGAAAAGATCGTTTTCAGGCTGAATCAGAGTTCGATAGCCCATGGTTTCGGGGGTGGACCCAGGGTTCGGGTGTGCTATGGGCCAAAAAATAATCAGAGCATGCCAGGGAGGTTGGGGATCGTCCCAATGTGGTCTGTTTAATTTTTTGTTGCCATTTGGGTGGATAAACGGGCGAAACGGTGCAAATGGGTCATTTTGGGGCAAAATCAATGTGCTATAACCCACGGATTTGGGGGTGGGCCCAGGCGTGCTGTGGTCCAAAAATTGACCGGGATGTGCTAGGAAGGTTGGGGTTCATCCCAATGTGCTCTGATTAATTTTTCATGGCCATTTGGGTGGACAAATGGGCGAAACCTCGGACATAGGGCATTTTTGGGCCAAATCAGTGTGGTATAGCCCACGATTTTGGGGGTGGGATCGGGGTACGAGCATGTTGTGTGCCAAAAGTAATCGACGCATATGAGGAGGTTTGGGATCGTCCCAATGTGGTTCATTTAATTTTTTGTGGCCATTTGGGTGGACAAACAGGTGAAATGGCATTAACTGGTCATTTTCGGAAAAAATTAGTGTGCTATAGCCCACGGTTTTGAGGGTGGGATTGGGGTCCAAGGATGCTGTTGGCGAAAAATTGATTGGGGCATACCTGTGAGGTTGAGGATCATCCCAGTGTGGTCTGTTTGATATTTCGTGGCCATTTGGGTGGACAAAAGGGTGAAACAGCGTGAACCAAGCATTTTCGGGCCAAATTGATGTGCTTTAGCCTACGATTTCGAGGGTGGGCTTGGGGTCCGAGCATGCTGAAGGCCGAAAAATGATTGGGGCATGACAGGGAGGTTGGGGATCATCCCAGTGTTGTCAGTTTAATTTTGATGGCCTTTTGGGTGGACAAATGGGCGAAACAGTGCGAACGAAGCACTTTCGAGCCAAATTGGTGTGTTTTAACCCCCAGTTTTGCGGGTGGGCTCTGGGTTCGGGCGTGTTGTGGGTGAAAAATTGACTGGAGCATGCCAGGGAGGGTTGGGGATCATCCCAGTGTTGTCCGTTTAATTTTTCGTGGCTCTTTGGGAGGACAAACAGGCAAAAGGGTGCAAACAGGGCATTTTTGAGCCAAATCGGTGTGCTATAGCCCACGATTTTGGGGGTGGGCCAGGGGTCCGAGCGTGTTGTGGGCTAAAAATCAATCGGGGCATGCCAGGGAAGTTGGGGATCATCCCAGTATGGTCCGTATAATTTTTTGTTGCTATTTGGGTGGACAAATGCATGAAATGGGGCGAACGGGGCATTTTCAGGCCAAATTAGTATGTTATAGTCCACAGTCTTGTGGGTTGGCCCGGGGTCCAGGCGTTCTGTGGGTTGAAAATTGATCGGGGCATACTAGGGAGGTTGGGAATCATCCCAGTGTGGCTCGTTTAATTTTTCATGGTCATTTGTGTGGGCGAACGGGTAAAATGTCACGAACGGAGCATTTTCGTACCAAATCGGTGTACTATAGTCTACGGTTTTGGGGTTGGGCCTAGGGTCCGAGTGTGCTGCGAGTCCAAAATCGACCAGGGCATGTCAGGAAGGTTAAAGATCATCCCATTTTAGTTCGTTTAATTTTTTGTGGCCATTTAAGTGGACAAACAAGCAAAACAGTGCGAATGGGGCATTTTCAGGCCAAATCAGTGTGTTATAGCCTACGATTTTTGTAGTGGGCCTAGGGTTCGGGCATGTTGAAAGACGAAAATTGATCAGGGCATTCCAGGGAGGTTGGGGATCATCTCAGTATGGTTCGTTTAATTTTTCGTGGCCATTTGGGTGGACAAACGAGCAAAACAACACGAACGGGGCATTTTTAGGCCAAATCTGTGTACTATAGGCCATGATTTTGGGGGTGGGCCTGGGGATCAGGTATATTGTTGGCAAAAACCTGACTGAGGCGTGCCAGGGAGGTTAGGAATCATTCTAGTGTGGTCCGTTTAATTTTTCGTGGCCATTTGAGTGGATAAACGGGCGAAACAATGCGAACGGGACATTTTTGAGCCAAATTGTTATGCTATAGACCACGATTTTGGGGGTGGGCTTGGGGTCTGAGTGTGTTGTACGCTGAAAATTGATCGGGGCATGCTAGGGAGGTTTGGGAGCATCCTAGTGTGGCTCATTTGATTTTTTGTGGCAATTTGGGAGGACAAACAAATGAAACGACGGGAACGGGGCATTTTTGGGCCAAATCGTTGTGCTATAGCCTAGGGTTTCTGAGGTGGGCCCAGGGTTCAGGTGTGCTGTAGGCCAAAAATTGACCGAGGCATGGCAGAGAGGTTAGGGATTGTACCAGTGTGGTCCGTTTAATTTTTCGTGGCTGTTTAGGTGGACAAACAAATTAAATAGTGCGAACGGTGCATTTTGGGATAAATCATTGTAAAATAGACCACGGTTTCAGGGGTGGGCCCGGGGTCCGGGCGTGCTATGGACCGAAAATCGATCGAGGCATGCCAGCGAGCTTTTGGATCATTCCAGTGCGGTTCGTTTAACTTTTCATGGCCATTCGAGGGTGGGCCTGGTGTACGGGCGTGTTGTGGTCCAAAAATTGACCAGGGCATTCCAGGGAGGTTAAAATGTCCTAGTATGGTCCATTTAATTTTTTGTGGCCATTTGGACAAACAAACAGGCGAAACAGTGCGAACGAAGCATTTTTGGGTTAAATCGGTGTGCTATAGCCCACGGTTTTAGGGGTGGGCCTGGGGTCCGGGTGTGCTGTGGGCTAAAAATTGATCGGGGCATGCCAAGGCGGTTGGGGATCATCCTAGTGTGATCCATTTAATTTCTTGTGTCCATTTGGGTGGATTAACAGGGGAAACGGCGAGAACGTGGCATTTTTAGGCAAATCGATGTGCTATAGCCCGTGGTTTTGGTGGTGGGCCCGAGCGTGCTGTGGGCAGAAATTGACCGGGGTGTTCCAGGGAGGTTTTGGATCATCCCAGTGTGATCCCTTTAATTTTTCATGGCCATTTGGGTGGACAAACTGGTGAAACAGTGCGAACGGGATATTTTCGAGAAAAATCAGAGTGTTATAGCGCACGATTTGGGGGTGGGCCCAGGTTTTGAGTATGCTGTGGGTCGAATATCGACCAGAGTGGGCCAGGGAGGTTGGGGATCATCCTAGTGAGGTTTGTTTAATTTTTTGTCGCTATTTGGGTGGACAAATAGGCGTAACGGCACGAACAGGGCATTTTTTGCAAAATTGGTGTGCTATGGCCCATGGTTTTGGGGTTGGGCCCGGGGTCCGAGCATGTTGTGGGCGTCTCTGAGGCATACCAGGGAGGTTGGGGATCATCCTAGTGTGCTCTGATTAATTTTTTGTCGCCATTTGGCTAGACAAACGAGCGAAACAAAGCAAACGGGGCATTTTCGAGCCAAATCTGTGTGCTATAGCCCACGGTTTTGGGGGTGGGCCCGGAGTTCGGGTGTGCTGTGGGCCAAAAATTGATCGAGGCATACCAAGGAGGTTGAAGATCATCCCAGTGTGGTCCGTTTAATTTTTTGTGGCCATTTAGGTGGACAAACGAGAAAAAGGTGCAAACAGGGCATTTTTGGGCAAAATTGGTGTCCTGTGGCCCACGATTTTGGGGGTGGGCACGGGGTCCGGCCGTGCTGTGGGTCGAAAATCAATCGGGGCATGCCAGGGACATTGGGGATTGTCCCAGTGTGGTCCGTTTAATTTTTTAGGGCTATTTCAATGGATAAACGAGCAAAACAGTGCGAACTGGGCAATTTTGGGTTAAATCGGTGTGTCATAGCCCACAATTTTGGGGGTAGGCCCGGGTTCCGAGCGTGCTGTGGGCCAAAAATCGATTGGGGTATGCTAGGGAGGTTGGGGATCATCCCAGTGTGGTCCTTTTAATTTTTCGGGGCCATTTGGGTGGACAAACGGGCAAAACAGTGCGAACAGAGCATTTTCGAGCAAAATGGTGTGCTATAGCCAACGATTTTTGGGGTGGGTCGGGTGTCCGGGCTTTTGGTTGGTCGAAAATTGACCGGGGCATTCCTGGGAGATAGGGATCATCCCAGTATGGTCCATTTAATTTTTCGTGGCCATTTGGGTGGATAAACGGGTGAATCGGCACAAACGGGGCATTTTCATGTCAAATCGGTGTGCTATAGCCCATGGTTTTGAGGGTGGGCTCGGGGTCCGGGCGTGCTGTGCATCAAAAATTGATTGGGGCACCCGGGGAGGTTGGTGATCCTCCCATTATAGTCCGTTTAATTTTTTATGGTCATTTGGGTAGACAAACTGTCGAAACGGCACGAATGGGGAATTTTTCGAGCTAAATCGGTGTGCTATTACCAACGATTTTGTGGGTGGGCATAGGGTTCGGGTATGCTGTGGGTTAAAAATTGAATGGGGCATGCCTTTAAGGTTGGGCATCATCCCAGTGTGTCTCGTTTAATTTTTCATGGCTATTTGGGTAGACAAACGGGCAAAACGGTGTGAACGGGACATTTTTAGGCTAAATTGGTGTGCTATAGCCCACGGTTTTGGGGGTGGGCTCGGGGTTCGGGTGTGCTGTAGACCAAAAATTGACCGGAGCATGCCAAGGAGGTTGGGTATAGTCTCAGTATGGTCAGTTTAATTGTTTGGGGCCATTTGGGTGGAAAAATGGGCGAACAGTGCGAACGGGATGTTTTTGGGTATAATGGTCTTCTATAGCCCACGGTTTCGGGTGTGGGTCAGGTGGGTGGGCGTGTGGTAGGTCAAAAATTGACCGAGACATGCCTAGGAGGTTTGGGATTATCTCAGTATGGTTCATTTAATTTTTCGTGGCCATTTGGCGGGGCAAACGAGCAAAACGATGTGAACGGGGCAGTTTTGGACCAAATCGGTGTGCTATAGCCCATGGTTTTGAGGGTGGGCTCGGGGTCTGGGCGTGCTGTGGGTCAAAAATTGATCGGGGTATGCTAGGGAGGTTGGTGATCATCCCATCATGGTCCGTTTAATTTCTTATGGCCATTTGGGTGGATAAACGGGCAAAACGGCGCGAATGGGGCACTTTCGTGCCAAATCGGTGTGCTATAGCCTATGGTTTTGGGGGTGGGCTCGAGGTCCTAGCATGTTGTGGGCCGAAAATAGAGAGGGGCATGCCAGGGAGGTTGTGGATCGACCTAGTATGGTCCGTTTAAAGGCAAATAAGCATAAAGGCAAGAACGGGGCATTTTCAGGCAAAATTGGTGTGATATAGCCCACGATTTCGAGGGTGGGCTCGGGTTACGGGCGTGCTGTATGTCGAAAATCGATCGGGGCATGTCAGGGAGGTTGGACATCATCCTAGTATGGTTCTTTTAATTTTTCATGGCCATTTGGGAAGACAAATGGGCAAAACGGTGTGAACGGGGCATTTTCAGTCCAAATAGGTGTGCTATAGCCCACGGTTTCAGGGGTGGGCCCAGGGTTCGAGCGTGCTGTGGGCCAAAAATTGACTGAGGTGTGCCAGTGAAGTTGAGGATCATCTCAGTGTGGTCTGTTTAATTTTTTGTCGCCACTTGGGTGGACAAATGGGCAAAACGATGCGAACGAGGCATTTTTGGGCCAAATTGGTGTGCTACAACCCACGGTTTCAGGGTGGGCCTGGGGTCTGGGCGTGCTGTGAGCCAAAAATTGACCGGGGTGTGCCAGAGAGGTTGGGGATCATCCCATTATGGTCTGTTTAATTTTTTGTTGCCATTTGGGTGGACAAACCGGCGAAAAGGTGAGAAAGGGGCATTTTCAAGCTAAATTGGTAAATTATAGCCCACGGTTTTGGGGTGGGCTCGGTGTCTGGGCGTGCAATGGGCCGAAAATCAACTGGGGTGTGTTAGGAAGGTTGGGTATCATCCTAGTCTGGTCCGTTTAATTTCTCATGGCCATTTCTGTGGACAAACGGGCAAAACGATGTGAACGGGGCATTTTCAGGCCAAATCGGTGTGCTATTGCCCATGGTTTCAAGGATGGGACTGGGGTCCTGGCGTGCTGTCGGCTAAATATTGACCAAGGCATGGCAGGCAGGTTGGAGATCATCTCAGTGTGGTCCATTTAATGTTTCATGGACATTTGGGTGAACAAACAGGTGAAACGGCGCGACGGGGCATTTTATGACCAAATTGGTGTACTATAGCCAATGGTTTAGGGGGTGGGCTTGGGTTTCAGGTGTGGTGTGGGCTAAAAATTGATTGGGGCATGCCAGGGAGGTTAGGGATCATCCCAGTATGGTCCGTTTAATTTTGTGTGGTCTTTTGGGTGGACAAACAGGCAAAACAGCGCGAATGGGGCATTTTTGACCCAAATCGATGTGCTATAGTCCACGGTTTTAGGGGTGGGCTCGGGATTGGCGTGCAATAGGCTGAAAATCGATTGGAATATGCCAGGGAGGTTAGGGATCATCCGAGTGTGATCCGTTTAATTTTTGGTGGCCATTTGGGTGGACAAACGGGCGACACAGCGCGAACGGTTCATTTTTGGGTCAAATCGGTGTGCTACAGCCCACGGTTCTGGGTGGGCTCGGGGTCCGAGCGTGTTCTGGTTCGAAAATTTATTAGGGCGTGCCAGGAATATTGGGGATCACCCCAGTAAAGTCCATTTAATTTTTTGGGGCCATTTAGGTGGGCAAACAAGTGAAACGGAGCAAATAGGGCATTTTCAAACCAAATCAGTGTGCTATAGCCCACGGTTATGGGGGTGGGCCCAGGGTCCGGGGGTGCAATGGGCCAAAAATCGACCGGGGCATGCCAGGAAGGTTTGGGATCATCCTAGTGTCGTTCGTTTAATTTTTTGTAGCCATTTGGGTGGATAAACAGGCGAGAAAGCATGAACGGGGCATTTTCGGGCCAAATCGGTGTGTTATAACCCACAATTTTGGGGGTAGGATCGGGGTCCGGGCGTGCTGTAGGGCAAAAATTGATCGAGGCATGCCAGCATAATTGGTGATTATCCCAGTATGGTCCGTTTGATTTTTCGTGGCTATTTGGGTGGACAAACGGGTTAAACAGCGTGAACAGGTTATTTTTTAGCCAAAGCAGAGTGTTGTAGCCCATATTTTTGGGTGTTGGACCAGGGTTCGAGCATACTTTGGACTGAAAATTGATTAGGCTGTGCCAGGGAGGTTGGGGATTATCTCAGTGTGGTCAGTTTAATTTTTCGTGGCTTTGGGTGGACAAACGAGATAAACGACGTGAACGGGCCGTTTTCAGGACAAATGGTGCACGATAGCCTACGATTTTGGGGGTGGGTCTAGGGTTTGGGCATGCAATGGATCAAAAATTGATCGGGGCATGCCAGGGAGGTTGGGGATCATCCTAGTGTGGTTCTTTTAATTTTTTGTGGCTATTTGAATGGACAAATGGGTAATACGGCGCGAACGAGGCATTTTCGTGCAAAATTGGCATGTTGTAGCCTACGGTTTTGGGGTTGGGCCCGGGGTCCGAGTGTGCTGTTGGACAAAAATCGACTGGAGCATCCCAGGGAGGTTAGGGATCATCTCAATTTAATCCATTTAATTTTTATGGCCATTTGGGTGGACAAACGGGCGAAATGACGCGAACTGGGCATTTTTGGGCCAAATTGGTGTGCTATAGCCTACTAATTTGGGGTGGGCCTGGGGTCTGGGAGTGCTATGGGCCAAAAATCGATCGGGGTGTGTAAGGAAGGTTGAGGATCATCTCAGTGTGGTTCGTTTATTTTTTGTGGCTATTTGGGTGGACAAACGGGCAAATCGGCGCGAACGTGGCATTTTTGGGCCAAATCGGTGTGCTATTACCCATGGTTTTGGGGGTGGGCACGGGGTTTGGGTGTGCTGTTGGCCAAAAATCGACTGGGGCATGCCAGGTTGGTTGGAGATCATCCCAGTATAGTCCATTTAATTTTATGTGTCCATTTAGGTTGGCAAACGGGCACAACGATTCAAACGGGCATTTTTGGACCAAATCGGTGTGCTATAGCCCACGGTTTCAGGGGTAGACTCGAGGTCCGAGCGTGCTGTGGGCTGTAAATCGATCAAGGCATGCTAGCAAGGTTAGGGATCATCCCAATGTGTCCTGTTTAATTTTTTGTGGCTATTTAGGGTGGACAAACGGGGGCTAAATGACGAGAACAGGTTATTTTCGAGTCAAATTGATGTGTTGTAGGCTAGAGTTTTGAGGGTAGGCCCAGGGTCCGGGCGTACTATGGTCCAAAAATTGCCTGGGGTGTGCCAGGGAGGTTGGGATCATCTCATTGTGGTCATTTCAATTTTTTGTGGCCATTAGGGTGGACAAACGAGGGAAAGGACGTGAATGGGATGTTTTCAGGCGAAATCGGTGTGCTATGGCCCACGATTTTAGGGGTGGCCCTAGGGTCCGGGCGTGCTGTGGGCTGAAAATCGATTAGGGCATGCCAGGGAGGTTAGGATCATCCCAGTATGGTCCATTTAATTTTTCGTGGCCATTTGGGTGGACAAACTGGCAAAACGGCGTGAACGAGGCATTTTTGGAAAAAATTGGTGTGCTGTAGCCCACGATTTTGGGGATGGGCTCGGGGTCCGAGTGTGCTGTGGGCTATAAATAGACCAGAGCGGGCCAGGGAGGTTGGGGATCATTTCAGTGTGATCCGTTAATTTTTTGTGGCTATTTGGGTGGACAAACGAGCGAATGGAGCAAACTGGGCATTTTAGGGGCAAATCGGTGCGCTTTAGCCCATGATTTTGGGGTGGGCCTAGGGTCTGGGCGTGTTGTGGGCCAAAAATTGACCGGGATGTTCCAGGGAGGTTAGGGACTATCCTATTGTGGTCATTTCAATTTTTTGTGGCCATTAGGGTGGATAAACGAGGGAAAGGACGTGAACGGGATGTTTTCAGGCCAAATTGGTGTGCAATAGCCCACGATTTCGGGGGAGGGCTCGGGTTCCGGGCGTGTTGTATGCCAGGAATCGATTAGGGCATGTCAGGGAGGTTGGGGATCATCCTAGTATGGTCCTTTTAATTTTTTATGGCTATTTGGGAGGAAAAATGGGCAAAACGGTGCAAACGGGGCATTTTCAGGCTAAATAGGTGTGCTATAGCCCACGATTTTAGGGGTGGGCCCGGGGTCCGAGCGTGTTGTGGGCCAAAAATTGACCGAGGTATGCCAGGGAAGTTGGGGATCATCTCAGTGTGGTCCGTTTAATTTTTGTTCACTATTTGGGTGGACAAACGGGTGAAATGATGCGAACGGGGCATTTTTGGGCCAAATCAGTGTGCTACAACCCACGGTTTCAGGGTGGGCCTGGGGTCCTATCGTGCTGTGGGCTGAAAATCTACTGGGGTGTGCCAGGAAGGTTGGGGATCATCCCAGTGTGGTCCATTTAAATTTTTGTGGCCATTTGGGTGGACAAACGGGCGAAACGGCGCGAACAGGGCATTTTTTAGCCAAATCGATGAGATATAGCCCACGGTTTTAGGGGTGGCCCTGGGGTCCGGACGTGCTGTGGGCCAAAAACTAATCGAGGCATGCTAGGGAGGTTGGGGATCATCCAAGTTTGGTTCGTTTAATTTTTTGTGCCCATTTGGGTGGACAAACAAACGAAACGGCACGAACGGAAAATCGGTGTGCAATAGCCTACGGTTTTGGGGTTGGGCCTAGGGTCCTTGCGTAATATGGGCTGAAAATTGATCGCGGTGTTCCAAGAAGTTGGAAATCATCCTGGTGTGGTCATTGTAATTTTATTGTGGCAATATAGGAGGACAAACGGTAGAAACAACGCGAACGGGGCTTTTTTGGCCAAATCGATGTGCTATAGCCCACGGTTTTGGGGATGAGCTCGGGGTTCGGGTGTGCAGTTGGCCAAAAATTTACTGGGGTATGCCATGGAGGTTAGGGATTGTCCTAGTATGGTTCGTCTAATTTTTGTGGTCATTTGGGTGGATAAACCGTCGAAACGACGGGAACAGGGCGTTTTCGGGCCAAATTGATGTGCTATAGCTCAGGGTTTTGGGGGTGAGCCCGAGTTCTGAATGTGCCATGGCTTAAAAATTGAACAGGGCATTTGAGGGAGAAAATGGGAGAAACAGTTCGAACAGCGCATTTTTAAGCCAAATCGATGTGCTATAGTCCACGATTTTGGGGGAGGGCTCGGGTTCCGGGCGTGTTATATGCCAGGAATCGATCAGGGCATGTCAGGGAGGTTGGGGATCATCCTAGTATGGTCCTTTTAATTTTTTGTGGCTATTTGGGAGGACAAATGGCAAAACGGCGCAAACGGGGCATTTTCAGGCCAAATAGGTGTGCTATAGCCCACGATTTTAGGGGTGGGCCCGGTGTTGGTATGCCAGGGAAGTTGGGGATCATCTCAGTGTGGTCCATTTAATTTTTGTTTACTATTTGGGTGGACAAACGGGTGAAACGATGCAAATGGGTCATTTTTGGGCCAAATCAGTGTGTTACAACCCACGGTTTCAGGGTGGGCCTGGGGTCCGGGCATTCTGTGGGACAAAAATCAACTGGGGTGTGCCAGGGAGGTTGGGGATCATCCCAGTATGGTCCATTTAATTTTTTGTGGATATTTGGGTGGACAAACGGGTGAAACGGTGTGAAAGGGGCATTTTCGGGCCAAATTGGAGAGCTATAGCCCACGGTTTTGGGGTGGGCTTGGGGTTTGTGCTTGTAATGGGCCAAAAATCAACTGGGGCATGTTAGAAAGGTTGGGGATCATCCCAATGTGGTCTGTTTAATTTTTCATGGCCATTTCTATGGACAAACAGGTAAAACGACGTGAACGTCACATTTTTAGGCTAAATCGGTGTGCTATTGCCTATGGTTTCAGGGGTGGGATTGGGGTCCAAGCGTGTTGTCGGCCCAAAATTGACTGGGACATGCCAGGAAGGTTGGGGATCATCTCAGTGTGGTCCGTTTAATGTTTCATGGCCATTTGGGTGGACAAACAGGTGAAACGGCGCGAACGGGGCATTTTCTGTCCAAATTGGAGTACTATAGCCTATGGTTTAGGAGGTGGGCTCAGGGTTCGGGCGTGGTGTGGGATAAAAATCGATTAGCGCATGCTAGGGAGGTTGGGGATCGTCCCTGTATGGTCCGTTTAATTTTGTGTGGTCTTTTGGGTGGACAAACGGGCGTAACAGCACAAACGGGGCATTTTCGACCCAAATTGGTGTGCTATAGTCCACGATTTTAGGGGTGGGCTCGGGATTGATATGCAGTGGGGTAAAAATCGACTGGGACATGCCAGGGAGTTTGTGCATCATCCCAGTAGGATCCGTTTAATTTTTTGTGGCCATTTAGGTGGACAAACGGGCGACACGGCGCGAACGGTGCATTTTTGGGTCAAATCGATGTGCTACAGACCACGGTTTGGGGTGGGCTCGGGGTCCGGATGTGTTTTGGGCTGAAAATTGACTGGGACATGCCAGGGATATTGAAGATCATCCCAGTAAAGTCCATTTTATTTTTCGGGGCAATTTAGGTGGACAAACGAGCAAAATGGCGCAAATGAGGCATTTTTTGACCAAATCGGTGTGCTATAGCCCACGTTTTTGGGGGTGGGCCCTTGGTCCAAGGGTGCGGTGGGCCAAAAATCAATCGGGGAATGCCAGGAAGGTCTGGGTTAAATGGGAGACATAGCATGAATGGGGCATTTTCTGGCCAAATCAGTGTGTTATAGCCCACAGTTTTGGGGGTGGGATCGAGGTCCGAGTGTGCTGTGGGCCAAAAATCGATTGAGGCATGTTAGCCAGGTTGGGGATCATCCCAGTATGGTCCATTTAATTTTTCGTGGCCATTTGGGTGGACAAACGGGTAAAACGGCTCGAACGAGGCATTTTCGGGTAAAATTGGCATGCTGTAGCCCACGATTTTGGGGATGAGCCCAGGGTCCGAGTGGGATATGGGCCAAAAAATGATTGGAACATCCCAGGGAGGTTAGGGATCATCTCAGTGTGATCCGTTTAATTTTTTGTGGCCATTTGGGTGGATAAATGGGCGAAATGGCACGAACGGAGCATTTTTGGGCCAAATCGGTGTGCTATAGCCCACTATTTTGGGTTGGGCTTAGGGTTCGGGTGTGCTGTGGGTCAAAATTTGATCGGGGTATGCCAGGAAGGTTGGGGATCATCCCAGTGTGGTTTGTTTAATTTTTGTGGCTATTTAGGTGGACAAACGGGCAAAACAGCGCGGACGTGGCATTTTCGGGCCAAATTGGTGTGCTATTACCTACGGTTTTGGGGGTGGGCATGGGGTTTGGGTATGCTGTTAGCCAAAAATCGATTGGAGCATGCCAGGGATGTTGGGGATCATCCCAGTATAGTCCATTTAATTTTTTGTGTCCATTTAGGTGGGCAAACGGGCACAACAATACAAACGGGGCATTTTCGGACCAAATCGGGGTGCTATAGCCCACGGTTTTGGGGGTGCGCCCGGGGTCCGAGCGTGCTGTAGGATGTAAATCGATCAAGGCATCCTAGCAAGGTTGGGGATCATCCCAATATGGCTTGTTTAATTTTTCGTGGCTATTTAGATGGACAAACGGGCTAAATGGCACGAACGGGTTATTTTTGAGACAAATTGATGTGTTGTAGCCTACACTTTCGAGGGTGGACCCAAGGTTCGGGCATACTAAGGTCGAAAAATCATCTGGGGTGTGCTAGGGAGGTTGGGGGATCATCTCGGTGTGGTCATTTTAATTTTTTGTGGCCATTAGGGTGGACAAACGAGCGAAACGACGTGAACGGGATGTTTTCAGGCCAAATCGATGTGCAATGATCCATGATTTTAGGGGTGGCCCTAGGGTCCGAGCGTGCTGTGGGCCAAAAATTGATTGAAGCATGCCAGGGAGGTTGGGGATCATCCCAGTGTGGTCTGTTTAATTTTTTATGGCAATTTAGGTGGACAAACTGGCAAAATGGCGCGAACGGGGCATTTTTGGGAAAAATTGGTGTGCTGTAGCCTATGGTTTCGGGGATGGTCCTGGGTCCGAGTGTGCTGTGGACCAAAAATTGATCGGAGCGGGCCATAGAGGTTGGGGATCATCTCAATATGATCCATTTAATTTTTTGTGGCCATTTGGGTGGACAAACGAGCGAAATGACGCGAACGGGGCATTTTTGGGGCAAATTGGTGCGCTATAGCCCACGTTTTTGGGGTGGGCCTGGGGTCCGGGTGTGCTGTGGGCCAAAAATTGACCGAGCTGTGCTTGGGAGGTTGGGGATCATCCCAGTGTGATCTGTTTAATTTTTTGTGGCTATTTAGGTGGTCAAACGGGCGACACGGCGCGAACGGTGCATTTTTGGGTTAAATTGGTGCGCTATAGACCACGATTTAGGGTGGGCTCATTGTCCAGGCGTGTTCTGGGCCGAAAATCAACTGGGGCATGCCAGGGATGTTGAGGATCATCCAGGTAAATTCCATTTAATTTTTCGTGGCCATTTAGGTGGGGAAACGAGCGAAACGGCGTAAATGGGGCATTTTTGGACCAAATCGGTGTGCTATAGCCCACGGTTATAGGGGTGGGCCCAGGGTTCGGGGGTGATGTGGGCCGAAAAATTGATCGGTGTATGCCAGAAAGGTTTGGGATCATCCCAATGTTGTTCGTTTAATTTTTTGTGGCCATTTGAGTGAATAAACGGGCGACATAGCACGAACGGGGTATTTTTGGGCCAAATCGGTGTGTTATAGCTCACAGTTTTGGGGGTGGGATTTAGGTCCGGGTGTGCTGTGGGCCGAAAATCGATCGAGGCATGCCATCCAGGTTGGGGATCATTCCAATATGGTCCGTTAAATTTTTTGTCGCCATTTAGGTGGACAAACGGGTTAAACAGCGTGAACAGGTTGTTTTTCGGCCAAAGCGGAGTGTTGTAGCCCACAGTTTTGGGGGTGGGACCAGGGTCCGGGCGTACTGTGGTTTGAAAATTGATTAGGTTATGCCAGGAAGGTTGGGGATCATCTCAGTGTGGTCAGTTAAATTTTTTGTGGCTATTTGGGTGGACAAACAAGCCCACGATTTTGGGGGTGGGCCAAGGGTTCGGGCGTGTAATAGGTTGAAAATTCATCGGGGCATGCCAGGGAAGTTGAGGATCATCCTAGTGTTGTTCGTTTAATTTTTCGTGGATATTTGAATGGATAAACGGGTAAAACGGCGCGAACGGGGCATTTTTGGGTAAAATTGGCATGCTGTAGCCCACGATTTTGGGGATGGGCCCGGGGTCCGAGTGTGCTATGGGCCAAAATCGAATGGATCATCCTAGGGAGGTTGGGGATCATCTCAGTGTGATCCATTTAATTTTTTGTGGCCATTTGGGTGGACAAACGGGCGAAATAGTGCAAACGGGGCATTTTCGGGCCAAATTGGTGTGCTATAGCCCACTATTTAGGATTGGGCCTGGGATTCGGGTGTGCTGTGGGCAAAAAATTGATCGGGTGTGCCAGGAAGGTTGGGGATCGTCCCAGTGTGGTTTGTTTAATTTTTGTGGCTATTTGGGTGCACAAACGGACAAAACGGCATGAACGTGGCATTTTCAAGCCAAATCGGTGTGCTATTACCCACAGTTTTGGGGGTGGGCACGGGGTTTGGGTGTGTTGTTGGCCAAAAATTGACTGGAGCGTGCCAGAGAAGTTGGGGATCATCCCAGTATAGTCCATTAAATTTTTGTGGCCATTTAGATGGGTAAACGGGCACAATAATTCAAATGAGGTATTTTTGGACCAAATCGGTGTGCTATAGCCCACGGTTTTGATGGTGGGACCGGGGTCCGAGCGTGCTGTGGCCTGTGAATCGATCAAGGCATGCTAGCAAGGTTGGGATCATCCCAGTATGGCCTGTTTAATTTTTTGTGGCTATTTGGGTGGACAAACGAGCTAAACGGCGAGAACGGGTTATTTTCGAGACAAATTAATGTGTTGTAGCCTACAGTTTCGAGGGTGGGCCTAGGGTCCGAGCATACTATGGTCCAAAAATCATCTGGGGTGTGCTAGGGAGGTTGGGGATCATCTCAGTGTGTTCATTTTAGTTTTTTGTGGCCATTAGGGTGGACAAACATGCGAAACGACGTGAACGGGATGTTTTCAGGCCAAATCGATGTGCTATGATCCACGATTTTAGGGGTGGCCCTAGGGTCCGAGCGTGCTGTGGGCCAAAAACTGATCGGGGCATGCCAGGGAGGTTGGGGATCATCCCAGTGTGGTCTGTTTAATTTTTATGGTAATTTGGGTTGACAAACTGGCAAAACGGTGCGAACATGGTATTTTTGGAAAAAAATGATGTGCTATAGCCCACGGTTTCAGGGATGGGCCTGAGTCCGAGTGTGCTGTGGGTCAAAAATCGATCAGAGCAAGCCAGGGAGGCTGGGGATCATCTTAGTATGATCTGTTTAGTTTTTTATGGCCATTTGGGTGGACAAACGAGCGAAATGGCTCAAACAGGGCATTTTCGGGGCAAATTGGTGCGCTATAGCCCACAATTTTAGGGTGGGCCTGGGGTCCGAGTCTGTTGTGGGCCAAAAATCGATCGGGGCTTGCTATTAAGGTTGGGGATCATCCCATTGTAGTTCATTTAATTTTTCGTGGCTATATGGGTGGACAAACGGGCGAAACTGTGCAAACGGGGCATTTTTATTCCAAATCTGTGTACTATAGCCCACGATTTCGGGTGGACCCAGGGTCTGGGCATGATATGGGCCGAAAAATGATAGGGGCATTCCAAGGAGGTTGGGTATCATCCCAGTATGGTCGTTTTAATTTTTTGTGGCTATTTGGGTGGACAAACGGGCGAAACGGCACGAACAGGGCATTTTTGTGCTAAATCGGTGTGCTATAACCCACGATTTTAGGGGTGGGCTCGGGGTCTGAGTGTGCTGTGGGCCAAAAATCAATCGAGGCTTGCCAGAGAGGTTGGGAAAAGTCCCAATGTGGGCCTTTTAATTTTTGTGGCTATTTGGGCTGATAAACAGGCAAAGTGGTGCCTTTTCGAGCTAAATCAGTGTGCTACAATCCACAATTTTTGGGTGGTCCCGAGGTCTAGGCGTGTTATGGGTCAAAAATCGACCGAAACGTGCCAGGGAGGTTGGGGATTTTTTATGGCTATTTGGGCTGACAAACGAGCAAAACAGCGTGAACGGGGCCTTTTCGGGCCAAATTGGTGTTCTATAGCCCACGGTTTTGGGGTGGGCATGGGTTTTGAGCATGTTGTAGGCCGAAAAATGACCTGGGTCTGCCAAGGAGGTTAGGGATCGTCCTAGTGTGGTCCGTTTAAATTTTTGTAGCCATTTGGGTGGACAAATTGGGGAAACGATGCAAAGGGGGCATTTTCAGGTTAAATCGGTGTGCAATAGCACACGGTTTTGGGGTTGGACCGGGGTTCCGGAAATGGTGTGGGCCGAATATTGATCGAGGCATGCCAGGCAGTTTGGGGATCATCCCAGTATGGTTCGTTTAGTGTTTCCTGGACATTTGGATGGATAAACAGGGAAAACAGCGTGAACGGGCAATTTTCAGTCCAAATCGGTGTTCTATAGCCTATGATTTTGGGGTTGGGCTCGTGGTCTAGGCATGGAGTGGGTTAAACATCGATCGGGGCATGTCAGGGAGGTTAGGGATCATCCCAGTGTGGTCTGTTAAATTTTTCATTTCCATTAGGGTGGACAAACAGGTGAAACGGCGCGGACGTGGCAATTTTAGGCCAAATTGGTGTGCTATAGCCTGCAGTTTCAGGGGTGGGCCTGGGATCCGGGCGTGTTGTGGGCCAAAAATCTATCGGGGCATGCCAGGGTGGTTGGGGATCATCTTAGTGTCATTTTTTTAATTATTCGTGGCCATTTGGGTTGACAAATGGGTGAAAAGGTGCGAATTTCGGGCTAAATCAGTGTGCTATAGCCCACGATTTTGGGGTTGGGCCTGGGGTCCGGGCCTGATGTGGGCCAAAAATTGATCGGGGCATGATAGGGAGGATGGGGATCATCCCAGTGTGATCCGTTTAATTTTTCATGGCCATTAAGGTGGACAAACGGGCGACACGGCGCGAATGGGGCATTTTCAGACAAAATTGATGTGCTATAACCCTCGGTTTCGGGGTGGACCCGGGTTCCAGGCATGTTGTGGGCCGAAAATTAATAGGGGCATACCAAGGAGGTTGGGGATCGTCCCAGTATGGTTCATTTCATTTTTTGTGTCTATTTGAATGGACAAACGGACGAAACGACACGAACGAGGCATTTTCAAGCCTAATCGGTGTGCTATAGCCCACGGTTTTGGGGGTGGGCTCGGGGTTCGGAAGTATGGTGGGCTTAAAATCGATCGGGGAATGCTAGGGAGGTTAGGGATCGTCCTGGCGTGGTTCATTTATTTTTTATGGCCATTTGGGTGGACAAACGGGTGAAATAGCGTGAACGGGACATTTTGGAGCTAAATCAGTGTTCTATAGCCCACGAATTTGGGGATGGGATTAGGGTCCGGGCATGCTGTACGCTGAAAATTGACTAGGGCATGCCAAGGAGGTAGGGGATCATCCCAGTGTGGTTCGTTTATTTTTTCATGGCCATTTGGGTGGACAAACGGGCAAAAAAGTATGAACAGAACATTTTCAGGCTAAATCGATGTGCTATAGCCCATGGTTTTGGGGGTGGGATCGGGGTCTGGGCATGCTGTGGGCCAAAAATCGATCGGAGTGTGCCAGGAAGGTTGGGGATCATCCCATTATGGTCTGTTTAATTTTTCGTAGCCATTTGGGTGGATAAACGGGTGAAAAGGCACCAACAGGGCATTTTATACCAAATCGATGTCCTACAGCCCACGATTTTGGGGGTGGGCTCGGGGTTGGGGCATGTTGTGGGTCAAAAATTGACCGAAGCGTGCTAGGGAGGTTGAGGATCGTCCTGGTATCATCCGTTTTATTTTTTGTGGTCATTTGGGTGCACAAACGGGCAAAACGGTATGAACGGGGCATTTTTAGGCCAAATCGATGTGCTATAGCCCCGATTTTAGGGGTGGGCCCAGGGTATGGGTGTGCTGTGGGACAAAAATTGATCAAGGCGTGCCAGGGATATTGGGTATAGTCCCAGTGTGGTCAATTTAATTTTTTGTGGCCATTTGGGTGGACAAACCGGCGAAATGGCGCGACGAGGTATTTTTGGGGCAAATCGGTGTGCTATAGCCCATGGTTTCGAGGGTTGGCCTGGGGTACGAGCGTGCTGTGTGCCAAAAATCAACCGAGTCATGCCAGGGAAGTTGGGGATCATCCCAGTGTGGTCAGTTTAATTTTTCGTGGTCATTTAGGTGGACAAACGGGTGAAATAGTGCGAACGGGGCATTTTTGAGCCAAATAGATGTGCAATAGCTAATGATTTTGGAGGTGGGCTCGGGGTATGGGCGTGCTGTGGGCCAAAAATCTATCGGGGTATGCGAAGAAGGTTGAGGATCATCCTAGTGTGGTTCATTTAATTTTTCGTGGCCATTTGGATGGACAAACCGGCAAAACGGTGCGAAAGCGGCATTTTTGGGCCAAATCGGTGTGCTATAGCCTCGATTTCGGGGGTGTGCCTGGGGTCTGGGTGTGCTGTGGGACAAAAATTGATCGAGGCATGTCAGGAAGATTGGGGATAGTCCCAGTGTGGTCAATTTAATTTTTTGTGGCCATTTAGGTGGATAAACGGGCGAAACGGCGTGAACGGGATATTTTTGGGCCAAATCGGTGTGCTATAGCCCATGGTTTTGAGGGTTAGCCTGGGGTACGAGCGTGCTGTGTGCCGAAAATCAACCGAGGTGTGCCAGGGAAGTTGGGGATCATTCCAGTGTGGTCAGTTTAATTTTTCGTGGTTATTTGGGTGGACAAACGGGTGAAATAGCGCGAACGGGGCATTTTGGGGCCAAATCGGTGTGCAATAACCAATGATTTTGGAGGTTGGCTCGGGGTATAGGCGTGATGTGGGCCAAAAATCTATCGGGGTATGCCAAGAAGATTGGGGATCATCCTAATGTGGTCCATTTAATTTTTCGTGGCCATTTGGATGGACAAGCCGGTGAAACTGTGCGAAAGTGGCATCTTTGGTCCAAATCGGTGTGGTATAGCCCCGATTTCGGGGTGTGCCCGGGGTCTGGGTGTGATGTGGGCCAAAAATTGATTGAGGCATTCCAGAGAGGTTGAGGATAGTCCCAGTGTGGTCAATTTAATTTTTCGTGGCCATTTGGGTGGACATACGGGTGAAATGGCGCGAACGATATATTTTTGGGCTAAATCGGTGTGCTATAGCCCATGGTTTCGAGGGTGGGCCTGGGATACGAGTGTGTTGTGTGCCGAAAATCAATCGAGGCATGCCAGGGAAGTTGGGGATCGTCCCAATGTGATCATTTTAATTTTTTGTGGTCATTTGGGTGGACAAACGGGCGAAATAGCACGAACGGGGCATTTTTAGGCCAAATCAGTGTGCTATAGCCTATGATTTTGGAGGTGGGCTCGGGGTATGGGTGTGCTGTGGGCCAAAAATCTATCGAAGCATACCAAGAAGGGTGAGGATCATCCTAGTATGGTCCATTTAATTTTTCGTGGCCAATTGGATGGTCAGGCCGGCGAAACGGAGTGAAAGCGACATTTTTGGACCAAATTGGTGTGATATAACCCACGATTTTGGGGGTGGGCGCCCAGGTTCTGGCGTGCTGC
Organism: Capsicum annuum; assembly: GCF_002878395.1. NCBI lineage: Eukaryota > Viridiplantae > Streptophyta > Magnoliopsida > Solanales > Solanaceae > Capsicum > Capsicum annuum. Next base: position 1,421,049 of record NC_061119.1, read on the forward strand.
GGGCCGAAAATAAATTGAGGCATTCCAGGGAGCTTGTGGAACGTCCCAGTGTGGTCCGTTTAATTTTTTGTGACCATTTGGGCCGACAAACGGGCATAGCAGGGCATTTTCGGGCCAAATCATTATGCTATAACCCACGGTATCGGGGGTGGGCCTAGGGTCTAGGCATGTTGTGGGTCACGAATTGACCGGGGCGTGCCAGGATGGTTGGGGATCATCCCAGTGTGGTCCGTTTAATTTTTTGCGGCCATTTGTGTAGACAAACAGGTAGAATAACATGAACATGGCATTTTTAGGCCAACTCGGTGTTCTATAGCCTACGGTTTTTGGGGTGGGCCCGGGGTTTGAGTGTACTGTAGGCTAAAAATTGACCAGGGTATGCCAAGGAGGTTGGAGATCGTCTTAGTGTGGTCAATTAAATTTTTTGTGGCTATTTGGGTGGGCAAACGGGCGAAACGACGCGAACAAGACATTTTTGGGCTAAATCGATATGCTATAGCCCACGGTTTTGGCGGTGGTCCTGGGGTCTGGGTGTGCTGTGGGACGAATATTGACGAGGGCATGCCAGGCAGGTTGGGGATTATCCCAGTGTGGTCCGTTTAATTTTTTGTGGAAATTTGGATGGACAAACGGGCAAAACGACATGAATGGGGCATTTTCGGGACAAATAAGTGTGCTATAGCCTACGGTTTCAGGGGTGAGCCTGGTGTCCGGGTGTGCTGTGGGCAAAATATCGTTTGGGGCATTCAGGGAGGTTGAGGATCATCCTAGTGTTGTCCGTTTAATATTTTATGGCTATTTGGGTGGACAAACGGGCCAAACAGCGCGAATGGAGCATTTTCGGGCAAAATTGGGTTTTGGGGGTGGGCTTGGATCCAGGTGTTTTATTGGCCAAAAATCAATTGTGGAATGCCAGGGAGGTTGGGGATCATCCCAATGTACTCCGTTTAATTTTTCGTGGCCATTTGGGAGAACAAACAGGTGAAACGGCGCGAACGAGGCATTTTTAGGCCAAATCGGTGTGCTATAGCCCACGATTTTGGGGGTGGGCTCGGGTTTCGGGCGTGATGTGGTTCAAAAATTGACTGAGGTATTCTAGGGAGATTGGTGATAGTTCCAGTGCGGTCCATTTAATTTTTCGTGGCCATTTGGGTGGACAAACGGGCAAAACGGCGCAAATGGGGCAATTTCGGGCCAAAGTAGTGTGCTATAGCCCACGGTTTTGGGGGTGGGCCTGGGGTCTGGGCGTGCTGTGGGTCAAAAATTGATTGGGGCATGTCAAGGAAGTTAGGGATCATTCCAGTATGGTTCGTTTAATTTTTCATGGTCATTTGGGTGGACAAACGGACAAAACGGCATGAATTGGGCATTTTCGAGCTAAATTAGTGTGCTATAGCCCATGCTCCAGGGGTAGCTCGGGTTTCAAACGTGATATGGGGCAAAAATTGATCGAGGCGTGCCATAGAGGTTGGAGATCATCCCAGTGTGGTCCGTCTAATTTTTTGTGGTCATTTGGGTGGATAAATGAGAAAAATAGCGTGAACGGGGAATTATTAGGCTAAATCGATGTGCCATAGCCCATGGTTTCGGGGGTGGGAACAGGGTCCAAGAATTTTGTGAGCCAAAAATTGATCGAGCATATTATGGAGGTTAAGGATTATCCCAGTATGGTTCGTTTAATTTTCCATATCTACTTGGGTGGACAAATGGGTAAAAGAGCGCGAAAGGGGCATTTTCGGGCCAAATCGGTTTGCTATTGCCCAATGTTTAGGGGATGGGCCTAGGGTCCGGGCGTGCTGTGGGCCTAAAATCGATTAAGGTATGCCAGGGAAGTTGGGATCGTCCCAGTGTAGTCAGTTTAATTTTTCATGGTCATTTGGGTGGACAAACGGGCAAAATAGTGCGAACGAGGCATTTTTGGGCCAAATCGGTGTGCAATAGCCAATGATTTTGGAGGTGGGCTCAGTGAATGGGCGTACTGTGGGAGGTTAAGGATCGTCCTAGTGTAGTACGTTTAATTTTTTGGGGCTATTTGGATGGTCAAACAGGCGAAACGGCGCCAATGGGGCATTTTTTGGCCAAATCGGTGTGCTATTACCCATAATTTTTGGGGTTGGGCCCAGGGTTCGGGTGTGTTGTGGGCCAAAAATCGACCGAGGCTTGCTATTAAGGTTGGGATCATCCCAGTGTGGTCTGTTTAATTTTTTGTAGCTATTTGGACGGATAAACGGGCGAAACAGTGCGAGCGGGGCATTTTTAGGCCAAATTGGTGTACTATAGCCCACGATTTTGGGGGTGGGCCCTGGGTCCGCGCGTGATGTGGGCCAAAAATTGATCGGGGCATTCCAGGGAGGTTGGGTATCATCCCAGTGTGGTCCTTTTCATTTTTTGTGGCTATTTGGGTGGACAAACGGGCGAAACGGCGCGAACGAGGCTTTTTTGGGCTAAATCAGTGGGCTATAACCCACGATTTTAGGGGTGGGCTCGAGGTCCGAGTGTGCTGTGGGCCAAAAATCAATCAGGGTGTGCCAGAGAGGTTAAGGAAAGTCCCAATGTGGTCCGTTTAATTTTTGTGGCTATTTGGGCTAACAAATAAGCAAAGTGGGGCCTTTTCGGGCTAAATCAATGTGCTACAACCCACAGTTTTTGGGTGGGTCAGGCACTAGGCGTTTTGTGGGTCAAAAATTGATCGAAACATGCAGGGAGGTTTGTGATTTTTTATGGCTATTTGGGTTGACAAACGAGCAAAACAGCTTCAACGGGGCATTTTCGAGAAAAATTGGTGTTCTATAGCTCACGATTTTGGGGGTGAGCACGGGTTTCGAGCGTGCTGTAGGCCAAAAAATGACCCAGGTCTGCCAAGGAGGTTGGGGATCATCCTAGTGCGGTCCGTTTAATTGTTTGTGGCCATTTGGGTGGACAAGCGGGTGAAACGGCGCGAACAAGGCATTTTCAGGCTAAATCAATGTGCAATAGCCCACGGTTTTTGGGTTGGGCCCAGGGTCCCGACATGCTGTGGGCCAAATATTGACCAAGGTATGCAAGGCAGTTTGTGGATCATCCTAGTGTGGTTCGTTTAATGTTTCGTGGCCATTTGGATGTACAAACGGGTAAAACGGCACGAACGGGCAATTTTCAATTTAAATCGGTGTTCTATAGCCTATGGTTTTGGGGTTGGGCCCGTGTTCTAGGCGTGGTGTGGGTTAAACATCGATCGGGGCATGTCAGGGATATTAGTGATCATCCCAGTATGGTCCATTTAATTTTTCATTGCCATTAGGATGGACAAACCGGGGTATTTTCAGGCCAAATCGGTGTGCTATAGCCTGCAGTTTCAAGGGTGGGCCTGGGATCCAGGCGTGTTATAGGCCAAAAATCTATCGTGGCGGGCCAGGGTGGTTAGGGATCATCCTCCTATCATTCTTTTAATTATTCGTGGCCATTTGGGTTGACAAATGGGTAAAACGGTGTGAATAGGGCATTTTCGAGCTAAATCGGTGTGCTATATCCCATGATTTTGGGGGTGGGACTGGGGTCCGGGCCTGCTGTGGGCCAAAAATTGATTGAGGCGTGCCAGAGGGGTTGGATATCATCCCAGTGTGGTCCGTTTTATTTTTCATGGCCATTTAGGTGGACAAATGGGCGAAACAACGCGAACGGGGCATTTTCAGACAAAATCGATGTGTATAACCCTCAGTTTCAGGGTGGACCCGGGTTGTGGGCATGTTGTGGGTCAAAAATTCATAGGGGCATACCAAGGAGGTTGGAGATCATCCCAGTGTGGTTCGTTTCATTTTATGTGGCTATTTCAATGGACAAACGGACGAAACGGTGCAAACGAGGCATTTTCAAGCCTAATCGGTGTGCTATAGCCCACGGTTTTGGGGGTGGGCTCGGGGTCCGAAAGTATTGTGGGCCAAAAATTGATCGGGGAATGCTAGGGAGGTTAGGGATCATTGTAGCGTGGTTCGTTTATTTTTTTATGGCCATTTGGGTAGACAAAAGGGTGAACAGCGTGAACAGGACATTTTTAGGCCAAATCAGTGTTCTATAGCCCACGAATTTGGGGATAGGATTGGGGTACAGGCGTGCTGTGCACCAAAAATGTACTAGGGCATGCCAGGAAGGCAGGGGATCGTCCCAGTGTGGTCCGATTATTTTTTCGTGGCCATTTGGGTGGACAAATGGGCGAAAAAGTGCGAACGGGACATTTTCAGGCCAAATCGATGTACTATAGCCCACAGTTTAGGGGGTGGGATCGGGGTCTGGGCGTGCTGTGGGCCAAAATTCAATCGGAGTATGCCAGGCAGGTTGGGGATCGTCCCATTGTGGTCTGTTTGATTTTTCGTAGCCATTAGGATGGATAAACGGGAGTAAAGGCACAAATGGGGCATTTTTATGTCCAATCGATGTCCAAATCGGGTGTGCTGTAGGCCAAAAATCGACCAGGGTATGCCAAGGAGGTTGGGGATCGTCCTAGTGTAGTCAATTAAATTTTTCATGGCTATTTGGGTGGGCAAACGGGCAGAACAAAGCGAATGGGACATTTTTGGGCTCAATCGATATGCTATAGCCCACGGTTTTGGGGGTGGGCCTGGGGTCTGGGTGTGCTGTGGGACGAATATTGACCGAGGCATGCCAGGCAGGTTGGGGATCATCCCAGTGTGGTCCGTTAATTTTTTGTGGCAATTTGGATGGACAAACGAACAAAACGGCACAAACGAGGCATTTTCGATCCAAATCGGTGTACTATAGTCTATGCTTTTGGGGATGGGCTCGGGTTCTTGGCGTGGTGTGGGTCAAAAATTAACCACGGTGTGACAAGGAAGTTGGGGATCATCCCAGTGTGGCCTGTTTAATTTTTCGTGGCCATTTAGATGGACAAACAGGGAAAATGGTGCGAACGGGGTGCTTTCGGGCCAAATCGGTGTGCTATAACTCACGATTTCAGGGGTGGGATCGTTGTCGATCGTACAGTGCACCAAAAATCAATCGGGGCATGCCTGGGAGATTGGAGATCATCCTAGTATGGTTCGTTTAATTTTTTGTAGCAATTTTTATGGACAAACGAGCAAAATAGCACAACGATGAATTTTTGGGCCAAATTGGTATGCTATAGCCTATGGTTTCATGGTTGGACTCGAGGTTTAGGCGTGCTGTGGGCCAAAGATCAATCGGGGAATGCCAGGGAGGTGGGGATCATCCTAGTGTGTTTCGTTTAATTTTTTGTGGCCTTTTGGGTGGACAAACTGGTGAAACAGTACGAACGGGGCATTTTCGGGCCAAATCGGTGTGTTATAGGCCACGGTTTTAGGGGTGGGCCCGGGGTTCGAGAAAGATGTGGGCCAAAAATCAGTCGGGGCATACTAGGGAGATTGGGAATAATCCCAGTGTGGTCCGTTTAATTCTCCATGACCATTTAAGTCGATAAATGGGCAAAACGGTGCTAATGGGCATTTTCAAGCCAAATCAATATGTTATAACCCACGATTTTAGGGGTGGGTCAGGGATCTAGGTGTGCTATAGGCTAATAAATTGATCGGGGCATGCCAGGGAGTTTGGGGATCATCCCAGTGTGGTTTGTTTAATTTTTCGTGGTTATTTGGGTGGACAAACGGACAAAACGGCGCGAATGGAGCATTTTTGGGCCAAATTGGTGTGCTATAACCCACAGTTTTGGGGGTGGGCCCAGGATCTGGGAGTACTGTAGGCCAAAAATCATCCAGGGCATGCCAGGGAGGTTGGGGATCGTATAGATGTGGTCCGTCTAATTTTTCATGGCTATTTGGGTGGACAAACGGGAAAAACGGCATGAATGGGGCATTTTTTATCCAAATCAATTTGGTATAGCCCAAGATTTCGGGGGTAGGCCCGTAGTTCGGGAGTGCTGTGGACTGAAAATCGACTAGAGCATGCCAGGGTGGTTGGGGATCATCCCATTGTGGTCCGTTTAATTTTTTATGGAGATTTAGGTGGACAAGCGGGCAAAAAGGTGCTAACGGGGCATTTTCAGGCCAAATCGATGTGCTATAGCCCACAGTTTTGGGGATGGGACCGGGGTCCGAGCGTGCTGTAGGACGAAAATTGATCGGGCCATGCCAGGTAGGTTGGGGATCATCCCAGTGTGGTCTGTTTAATTTTTCGTAGCCATTTGGGTGGAGAAACGGGAAAAATGGTGCAAACGGAAAATTTTTGGGCCAAATCGGTGTGCTATAGACCACGATTTTAGGGATGTACTGGGGGTTCGGTCGTGCTGTTGGCCAATAATCCACCGAGGCATGCCAAGGAGGTTGGGGATTGTCCCAGTATAATTCGTTTATTATTTTATGGCCATTTGGGTAGACAAACTGGCAAAAGGGCGTAAATGGGGCATTCTCAGGCCAAATCAATGTGCTATAGCCAACAGTTTTGGGGGTTGGCTCGGGGTTCAGGCGTGCTGTGGGCCGAAAATCGATCGGGGCATGCCAGGGAGGTTGGGGATCATCCCAGTATGACCTTTTTATTTTTTTGTGTCCGTTTGAGTGGACAAACGGGCAAAAGGACGTGAATGGGGCATTTTCGGGCCAAATAATTGTGCTATAGCCCACAGTTTTAGGGGTGGGCCTGGTGTCGGGGAGTTTTTGGGCCAAATCGGTGTGCCATAGCCCATGGTTTTGGGGGTGGGCACGTGTTATGGAGGTTAGGGATTGTCTTAGTGTGGTTTATTTAATTTTTCATGTCCATTTGGGTGGACAAACGTGTAAAACAACACAAAAGGGGCATTTTCGGGCCAAATCGGTCTGCTATTGCCCACTGTTTAGGGGATAGGCCCAGGGTCCGGGCGTGCTGTGGGCCTAAAATTGATCGAGGAGTGCTAGGGAGGTTGGGGATCATCCCAGTGTGGTTCGTTTAGTTTTTGTGGCTATTTGGGTGGACAAACGGGCAAAACGGTGCGAACGTGGCATTTTAGGGCCAAATCGGTGTGCTACCTCCCACAGTTTTGGGGGTGGGCACGGGGTTTGGGTGTGCTGTTGGCCGAAAATCGACTGGGGTGTGCCAGGGAGGTTAGGGATCATCCCAGTATAGTCCATTTACTTTTTTGTGGCCATTTAGGTGGGAAAACGGGCACAACAATACAAACGGGGCATTTTCGGACCAAATCGGTGTGCTATAGACCATGGTTTGGGAGGTGGGCCCGGTATCCAAGCGTGTTATGGGCTGTAAATCGATCAAGGTATGATACCAAGGTTGGGGATCATCCCAGTGTGGCCTGCTTAATTTTTCATGGCTATTTGGGTGGACAAATGAGCTCAATGGCACGAACGGGTTATTTTCGAGACAAATTGATCTGTCGTAACCTACAGTTTCGAGGGTGGGCCCAGGTTCCAGGCATACTATGGTCAAAAAATCATATGGGGTGTGCTAGGGAGGTTAGGGATCATCTCAGTATGGTCATTTTAATTTTTTGTGGACATTAGGGTGGACTAACGAGTGAAACGATGTGAACGGGATGTTTTCAGGCCAAATCAATGTGCTATGGTCCAAAATTTTACGGGTAGCCCTAGGGTTCGAGCGTGCTGTGGGACGAAAATTGATCGAGGCATGCTAAGGAGGTTGGGGATCATCCCAGTGTGGTCTGTTTAATTTTTTGTGGCCATTTGGGTGGACAAACTAGCAAAACGGCGTGAACGAGGCATTTTTGGGAAAAATTGGTGCGCTGTAGCCCACGTTTTTAGGGATGGGTCTGGGTCAGAGTGTGCTGTGGGGAAAAAATCGACCGAAGTGGGCCAGGGAGGTTGGGGATCATCCCAGTATGATCCATTTAATTTTTTGTGGCCATTTGGGTAGACAAACGAGCGAAATGGCGCAAACGGGGCATTTTTGGACCAAATCGTGTACTATAGCCCACGATTTTGGGGTGGGCCTAGGGTTCGAGTGTGCTGTGTGTCAAAAATTGATCGAGATGTGCTAGGGAGGCTGGGGATCATCCAAGTGTGGTATGTTTAATTTTTTATGGCTACTTGGATGGTCAAATAGGCGAAACGGCGCCAATGGGGCATTTTTTGGCCAAATCGGTGTGCTATTACCCATAATTTTTGGGGGTGGGCCGAGGGTTCGAGCGTGTTACGGGCCAAAAGTCGACCGAGGCTTGATATTAAGGTTAGGGATCATCCCAGTGTGGTCTGCTTAATTTTTCGTGGCTATTTGGGTGGACAAACTGGCGAAACAGTGCGAACGGGGCATTTTTAGGCCAAATCAGTGTACTATAGCCCACAATTTTGGAGGTGGGACCAGGGTCCGAGCGTGATGTGGGCCAAAAATCGATCGGGGCATTCCAGGGAGGTTGGGTATCATCCCAGTGTGGTCCGTTTAATTTTTTGTGGCTATTTGGGTGGACAAACGGGCAAAACGGTGCGAACGGGGCTTTTTTGGGCTAAATCAGTGGGCTATAACCCACGATTTTAGGTGTGGGCCCGAGGTCCGGGCGTGCTGTGGGCCAAAAATCAATCGGGGCATGCCAGAGAGGTTGGGTAAAGTCCTAATGTGGTCCATTTAATTTTTATGGCCATTTGGGCTGACAAACAAGCAAAGTAGGGCCTTTTCGGGCTAAATCAGTGTGCTACAGCCCACGGTTTTTGGGTGGGTCGGGGTCTAGACGTGTTGTGGGTCAAAAATTGATCGAAATGCGCCAGTGAGGTTTGTGATTTTTTGTGGCTATTTGGGCTGACAAACGAAAGAAACAGCATGAACGGGGCATTTTCGGGCAAAATTTGTGTTCTATAGCTCACGGTTTTTGGGGTGGGCATGGGTTTCGAGTGTGCTGTAGGCCGAAAAATTACCCAGGTCTTCCAAGGAGGTTGGGGATCATCCTAGTGTGGTCCGTTTAATTATTTGTGGCCATTTGGGTGGACAAACAGGAGAAACGGCACGAACGGGACATTTTCAGGCTAAATCAGTGTGCAATAGCCCACGGTTTTAGGGTTGGGCCGAGGGTCTTGGCATGCTGTGGACTGAATATTGATCGAGGCATGCCAGGTAATTTGGGGATCACTCTAGGGTGGTTCGTTTAATGTTTCGTGGCCATTTGGATGTACAAACGGGTAAAACAGCATGAACGGGCAATTTTCAGTCCAAATCGGTGTTCTATAGCCTATGGTTTTGGGGTTGGGCTCGTGGCCTAGGCGTGGTGTGGGTTAAACATCGATCGGGGCGTGCCAAGGATGTTAGGGATCATCCCAGTGTGGTCCATTTAATTTTTGTTGCCATTAGAATGGACAAATCGAGGCTTTTTCAGGCCAAATCGCTGTGCTATAGCCTGCAATTTCAGGGGTGGGGTTGGGATCCGGGCGTGTTGTAGGCTGAAAATCTATCGGGGCATGCCAGGGTGGTTGGGGATCGTCCTCGTGTCATTCTTTTAATTACTCGTGGCTATTTGGGTTGACAAATGGGTGAAACGATGCGAACGAGGCATTTTCGAGCTAAATCGGTATGCTATAGCCCACGATTTTAGGGGTGGGACTAGGTTCCGGGCCTGCTGTGGACCAAAAATTGATTGGGGCATGCCAGGGAGGTTGGAGATCATCACAGTATGGTCCGTTTAATTTTTTGTGGCCATTTAGGTGAAAAACAGGCGAAACGATGCTAACGATGCATTTTTAGACAAAATCGATGTGCTATAAACCTCAGTTTCGGGGTGGACCCGGGTGTCGGGCATTCTATGGGCCAAAAATTAATAGGGACGTACCAAGGATGTTAGGGATCATCCTAGTGTGGTTAGTTTCATTTTTTGTGGCTATTTCAATGGACAAAGGGACAAAACAGCACGAACGAGGCATTTTCAAGCCTAATTAGTGTGCTATAGCCCATAGTTTTGGGGGTGGGCTCAGGGTCCGAAAGTATTGTGGGTCAAAAATCTATCGGAGAATGCTAGGGAGGTTAGGGATCGTCCTGGCGTGGTTCATTTATTTTTTTATGGCCATTTGGGTGGACAAACGGGTGAAACAGCGTGAACGGGACATTTTCAGGCCAAATAAGTGTTCTATAGCCCACGGATTTGGGGATGGGATTAGGGTCCAGGCGTGCTGTGCGCCAAAAATTTACTAGGGCATGCTAGGGAGGTAGGGGATCGTCCCAGTGTGGCCCGTTTATTTTTTCGTGGCCATTTGGGTGGACAAATGGGCGAAAAGGTGCGAACGGGACATTTTCAGGACAAATTGATGTGCTATAGCCCACGGTTTTGGGGGTGAGATCGGGGTCTGGGCGTGCTGTGGGCCAAAAATTGATCGGAGCGTGCCAGGAAGGTTGGGGATCGTCCCATTGTGGTCTGTTTGATTTTTTGTAGCCATTAGGGTGGATAAAATGGTGTAAATGCACGAACGGGAAATTTTTATGCTAAATCGATGTCCAATAGCCCATGATTTTGGGGGTGGGCTCGAGGTTCGGGTGTGCTGTGGGTCAAAAATTGACTGGAGCATGCTAGTGAGGTTGGGGATCATCCCGGTATCATCCGTTTAATTTTTATGGCCATTTGGGTGCACAAACGGGTGGAACAATGTGAACAGGGCATTTTCGGCCCAAACCGATGTGCTATAGCCCATGATTTTAGGGGTGGGCCCGGGGTCCGAGCGTTCTGCGTCCCTAAAATTGATCGGGGCATGCCAAGGATATGGGATATCGTCCCAGTATGGTTCGTTTAATTTTTTTTGGCCATTTGGGTGGAGAAACATGCAAAACAACGCAAACAAGGCATTTTTTAGCCAAATCAGTGTGCTATAACCCACGATTTAAGAGGTGGGCCGAGGGTCCGGGCGTTCTGCATCCCTAAAATTGATCGGGGCATGCCAAGGATGTGGGGGATTGTCCCAGTATGGTACGTTTAATTTTTTTTGGCCATTTGGGTGGAGAAACATACGAAACAACGCAAACAGGGCATTTTTTGGCCAAATCAGTGTGCTATAGCCCACGATTTTAGGGGTGGGCTCGGGGTTCGAGCGTGCTATGGGTTAAAAAATAACTGGGGCATGCCAAAAAGGTTGGAGATTGAACCAGTGTGGTCCGTTTAATTTTATATGGCTATTTAGGTGGACAACGAGCAAAACAGCGCGAACAGTGCATTTTCGGGCCAAATCGGTGTGCTTTAGCCTACGGTTTTGGGGGTGGGCCTGGATTTCGGGTGTACTGTGGGCCAAAAATTGATTGGATCATGCCAGGAAGTTTGGTGATCATTATAGTATGGTCCGTTTATTTATTATTGGCTATTTGGGTGGACAAATGGGCAAAACGGCCCGAACGGGGCATTTTTGGGCTAAAGCGGTGTGCTATAGCCCCGATTTTAGGGTGGGCCTGGGGTTTGGGTGTGCTGTGGGACAAAAATCAACCGACGCATGCTAGGGAGATTGGGGGATAGTCCCAGTATGGTCAATTTAATTTTTTGTGGCCATTTGGGTGAACAAATGGGTAAAATAGCGCGAACGGGTATTTTTGGGCCAAATCGGTGTGCTATAGCCCAAGGTTTCGAGGGATGGCCTGGGGTACGAGAGTGCTGTGTGTCAAAAAATAACCGAGGTGTGCCAGGGAAGTTGGGGATCATCCCAGTGTGGTCAGTTTAATTTGTTGTGGTCATTTGGGTGGACAAACGGGCGAAATAGCTCGAACGGGGCATTTTTAGGCCAAATCGATGTGCAATAGCCAATGATTTTGGAGGTGGGCTCAGGGTATGGGCGTGCTGTAGGCGAAAAATCTATCTGGGCATGCTAAAAAAGTTGGCGATCATCCTAGTGTGGTCCATTTAACTTTTCATGGCCATTTGGATGGACAAGCCGGCGAAACGGCACGAAAGCAGAATTTTTGGGCCAAATCGGTGTGCTATAGCCTCAATTTTGGGGCTGTGCCCGGGGTCTGGGTGTGCTGTGGGCGAAAAATCCACTAAGGCATGCCAGGGAGGTTGGGGATAGTCCCAGTGTGGTCAATTTAATTTTTCATGGCCATTTGGGTGGACAAACGGGAGAAATGCCGCGAACTGTATATTTTTGGGCCAAATCGGTGTGCTACAGCCCATGGTTTCGAGGGTGGACCTGGGATACGAGTGTGTTGTGTGCCTAAAATCAACTGAGGCATGCCAGGGAGGCTAGGGATCATCCCAGTATGGTCTGTTTGATTTTTGTATCCGTTTGAGAGGACAAATGTGCGGAACGACCTGAATGGGGCATTTTTGGGCTAAATAAGTGTGCTATAACCTACGCTTTCAGGGGTGGGCCTGGTGTCCGGGCGTGCTATGGGGGAAATATCGACTGGGGCATTCAGGGAGGTTGGGGATCATCCTAGTGTGGTCCGTTTAATATTTTATGGCCATTTAGGTGGACAAACGGGCGAAACAGCGCGGATGGAGCATTTTCGTGCAAAATTGGTGTGCTATAGCTCATGGTTTTGGGGGTGGCCTGGATCCAGGTATTTTATTGGCCAAAAATCAATCGTTGCATGGCAGGAAGGTTGGCGATCATCCCAGTGTACTTCTTTTAATTTTTCATGGCCATTTGGGAGAACAAACAGGTGAAACGGTGCGAACGAGACATTTTTAGGCCAAATCGATATGCTATAGTCCACGATTTTGGGGGTGGGCTCAGGTTCCGAGCGTGATGTGGTTCAAAAATCTACGGAGGCATTCTAGGGAGATTGGGAATCATCCCAGTACGGTCCATTTAATTTTTGTGGCCATTTGGGTGGACAAACAAGCGAAATGGCGCAAATGGGGCAATTTTAGGCCAAATTAGTGTGCTATAGCCCACAGTTTTAGGGGTGGGCCTGGGGTCTGGGAGTGCTGTGGGCCAAAAATTGATCGGGGCATATCAAGGAGGTTAGGGGTCATTCCAGTGTGGTTCATTTAATTTTTCATGGCCATTTGGGTGGACAAACGGGCAAAACGGTACGAATGGGGCATTTTTGGGCTAAATTAGTGTGCTATAGCCCATGGTTTCAGGGGTAGCTCGGGTTTCAAGCGTGCTATGGGGCAAAAATTGATCGAGGCGTGCCAGGGAGGTTGGGGATCATCCCAGTGTGGTCCGTCTAATTTTTTGTGGTCATTTGGGAGGATAAATAAGAAAAACAGCGTGAACGGAGAATTTTTGGGCTAAATTGATATGCCATAGCCCATGGTTTCGGGGGTGGGCACGGGGTCCAAGCATTCTGTGGGCCAAAAATTGATCGGGACGTGTTATGGAGGTTAAGGATCATCCTAGTGTGGTTCGTTTAATTTTCCATGTCCATTTGGGTGGACAAACGGGTGAAACAGCGCGAAAGGGGCATTTTCGGGCCAAATCGGTTTGCTATTGCCCAATGTTTAGGGGATGGGCCTAGGGTCCAGGCGTGCTGTGGGCCTAAAATCGATCGAGGCATGCCATGGAAGTTGGGGATCGCCCCAGTGTAGTCAGTTTAATTTTTCATGGTCATTTGGGTGGACAAACGGGCGAAATAGTGCGAACGGGGCATTTTTGGGCCAAATCGGTGTGCAATAGACAATGATTTTGGAGGTGGGCTCGGTGTATGGGCGTGCTGTGGGAGGTTGGGGATCGTCCTAGTGTGATACATTTAATTTTTTATGGCTATTTGGATGGTCAAACGGGCGAAACGGCGCCAATGGGGCATTTTTTGGCAAAATCGGTGTGCTATTACCCATAATTTTTGGGGGTGGACCAGGGTTCGGGCATGTTGTGGGCCAAAAATCAATCGAGGCTTGCTATTAAGGTTGGGGATCATCCCAATGTGGTCTGTTTAATTTTTCGTGGCTATTTGGGTGGACAAACGGGCGAAACAGTGTGAACGGGGCATTTTTAGGCCAAATTGGTGTACTATAGCTCACGATTTTGGGGGTGGGACCAGGTTCCGCACGTGATGTGGGCCAAAAATTGATCGGGCCATTCCAGGGAGGTTGGGTATCATTCCAGTGTGGTCCGTTTAATTTTTTGTGGCTATTTGGGTGGACAAACAGGGAAAACGGCGCGAGCGAGGCTTTTTTGGGCTAAATTAGTGGGCTATAACCCATGATTTTAGGGGTGGGCCCGAGATCCGGGTATGCTGTGGGCGAAAAATCAATCGGGGTATGCAAGAGAGGTTAGAGAAAGTCCCAATATGGTCCGTTTAAATTTTGTGGCTATTTGGGCTGACAAACATGCAAAGTGGGGCCTTTTCGGGCTAAATCAGTGTGCTACAACCCACGGTTTTTGGGTGGGTCGGGATCTAGGCTTATTGCGGGTCAAAAATCAATCGAAATATGCCAGGGAGGTTTGTGATTTTTTGTGGCTATTTGGGTTGACAAATGAGCGAAACAACGTGAACGGGGCATTTTTGGGCAAAATTGGTGTCCTATAGCTCAAGATTTTGGGGGTGGGCATGGGTTTCGAGCGTGCTGTAGGCCGAAAAATGACCCAGGTCTGCCAAGGAGGTTGGGGATCATCCTAGTGTGGTCCGTTTAATTGTTTGTGGCCATTTGAGTGGACAAATGGGAGAAACGGTGCGAACGGGGCATTTTCAGGCTAAATCGATGTGCAATAGCCCACGATTTTAGGGTTGGGCCCAGGGTCCCGGCATGCTGTGGGCCGAATATTGACCAAGGCATGCAAGGCAGTTTGGGGATCATCCTACTGTGGTTCGTTTAATGTTTCGTGGCCATTTGGATGTACAAACGGGTAAAACGGCACGAACGGGCAATTTTTAGTCCTAATCGGTGTTCTATAGCCTAGGGTTTTGGGGTTGGGCCGGTGTTCTAGGTGTGGGTTAAACATCAATCAGGGAATGCCAGGGATGTTAAGGATCATCCCAGTGTGGTCCGTTTAATTTGTCGTTGCCATTAGGACGGACAAACTGGGGCATTTTCAGGCCAAATCGGTGTGGTATAGCCTGCAATTTTAGGGGTGGGCCTAGGATCCAGGCGTGTTGTAGGCCAAAAATCTATCGGGGCATGCTAGGGTAGTTGGGGATCATCCTCGTGTCGTTCTTTTAATTATTCGTGGACATTTGGGTTGACAACTGGGTGAAAAGGTGTGAACGTAGCATTTTTGGGCTAAATCAGCGTGCTATAGCCCACGATTTTGGGGGTGGGACTGGGGTCCGGGCCTGCTGTGGGCCAAAAATTGATCGGGGTGTGTCGGGGAGGTTGGGGATCATCCCAGTATGGTTCGTTTAATTTTTCATGTCCATTTAGGTGGACAAATGGGCGAAACGACGCGAACGGGGCATTTTTAGACAAAATCAATGTGCTATAACCCTCAGTTTCGGGGTGGACTCGAGTTGCGGGCATGTTGTGGGCCAAAAATTCATAGGGGCATACCAAGGAGGTTGGGTATCATCCCAGTATGGTTCGTTTCATTTTTTGTGGCTATTTCAATGGACAAACGGATGAAACGGTGCGAACGAGGCATTTTCAAGCCTAATCGGTGTGCTATAGCCCACGGTTTTGGGGGTGGGCTCGGGGTCCGGAAGTATTGTGGGCCAAAAATCGATCGGGGAATGCTAGGGAGGTTAGGGATCATCATAGCATGGTTTGTTTATTTTTTATGGCCATTTGGGTGGACAAACGGGTGAAACAATGTGAACGGGACATTTTCAGGCCAAATCAGTGTTCTATAGCCCGTGGATTTTGGGATGGGATTGGGGTCCAAGCGTGCTGTGCACCGAAAATTTACTAGGGCATGCTAGGGAGGTAGGGGATCGTCCCAGTGTGGTCCGTTTATTTTTTTGTGGCCATTTAGGTGGACAAATGGGCGAAAAAGTGCGAACAAGACATTTTCAAGCCAAATCGATGTACTATAGCCCACAGTTTTGGGGGTGTGATCGGGGTCTGGGCGTGTTGTGGGCCAAAAATCGATCGAAGTATGCCAGGTAAGTTGGGGATCATCCATTGTGGTCTGTTTGATTTTTCGTAGCCATTAGGGTGGATAAACGGGTGTAATGGCACGAACGGGGCATTTTTATGCCAAATCGATGTCCAATAGCCACGATTTTGGGGGTGGGATCGAGGCTCGGGCGTGCTGTAGGCCAAAAATCGACCAGGGCATGCCAAGAAGGTTGGGGATCGTCCTAGTGTGGTCAATTAAATTTTTTGTGGCTATTTGGGTGGGCAAACAGGCGAAACGACGCGAATGGGACATTTTGGGCTAAATCGATAGCCCACAATTTTGGGGGTGGGCCCGGGGTATGGGTGTGCTGTTGGACGAATATTGACTGAGGCAAACCAGGAAGGTTGGGGATCATCCCAGTGTGGTCCGTTTAATTTTTCATGGCAATTTGGATGGACAAACGGGCAAAACGGCACAAACAGGGCATTTTCGATCCAAATCGGTGTACTATATTCTATGCTTTTGGGGGTGGGCTCGGGGTCTTGGTGTGGTGTGGGCAGAAAATTAACCACGACATGCCAGGGAGGTTGGGGATCATCCCAGTGTGGCCTGTTTAATTTTTTGCGGCCATTTAGATGGACAAACAAGGAAAACGGTGCGAACGAGGTGCTTTCAGGCCAAATCAGTGTACTATAACTACGGTTTCAGGGGTGGGATCGTGGTCTACCGTGCAGTGGGCCGAAAATCAATCGGGGCATACCTGGGAGATTTTAGATCATCCTAGTATGGTTCGTTTAATTTTTTGTAGTAATCTGTGTGGACAAACGAGCAAAATAGCACAACGATGCATTTTTGGGCCAAATTGGTATGCTATAGCCTATGGTTTCATGGGTGGACCCGAGGTTTGGGCGTGCTGTGGGCCAAATATCAATCGGGGAATGCCAGGGAGGTTGGGATCGTCCTAGTGTGGTTCGTTTAATTTTTTGTGGCCTTTTGGGTGGACAAACTGGTGAAACAGTTCGAACGGGGCATTTTCAGGCCAAATCGGTGTGTTATAGGCCACGGTTTTGGGGGTGGGCCTGGGGTTAGGGCAAGCTGTGGGCCAAAAATCAGTCGGGGCATACCAGGGAGATTGGGAATAATCCCAGTGTGGTCCATTTAATTCTCCGTGGCCATTTAAGCGGACAAACGGACAAAACGGCACAAATGGGGTATTTTCAAGCGAAATCAATATGTTATAACCCACAATTTTAGGGGTGGTCTAGTGGTCTAGACGTGTTTTAGGCCGATAAATCAATCGGGGTATACCAGGGAATTTGGGGATCATCCCAGTGTGGTTTATTTAATTTTTCGTGGCTATTTGGGTGGACAAACGGACAAAACGGTGCGAATGGAAAATTTTTGGGCCAAATTGGTGTGCTATAACCCACAGTTTTGGGGGTGGGACCGGGGTCTGGGAGTACTGTTGGCCAAAAATCATCCGGGGCATGCCAGGGAGGTTGGGGATCATATAGATGTGGCCCGTCTAATTTATCATGGCCATTTAGGTGGACAAATGGGAAAAACGGCATGAACGGGGCATTTTTGGTCAAAATCAGTGTGGTATAGCCCATGATTTCAGGGGTAGGCCCGAGGTTCGGGAGTGCTGTGGACTGAAAATTGACTAGGGCATGCCAGGGTGGTTGGGGATCATCCCAGTGTGGTCCGTTTAATTTTTCGTGGCGATTTAGGTGGACAAGCGGGCAAAAAGGTACGAACAGGGCATTTTCAGGCCAAATCGATGTGCTATAGCCCACAGTTTTGGGGATGGGACCGGGGTCCGAGCGTGCTACAGGATGAAAATCGATCGGGCCGTGCCAGGCAAGTTGGAGATCATCCCAGTGTAGTCTGTTTAATTTTTCATAGCCATTTGGGTGGAGAAACGGGAAAAACAGCGCAAATGAGAAATTTTTGGGCCAAATCGGTGTGCTATAGACCACGATTTTGGGGGTGTGCTGGGGTTCGGTCGTGCTGTTGGCCAATAATCCACCGAGGCATGCCAGGGAGGTTGGAGATTGTCCCAGTGTAATCCGTTTATTCTTTCATGGCCATTTGGGTAGACAAACTAGCAAAGGGGCGCAAATGGGGCAATCTCGGGCCAAATCAATGTGCTATAGCCCACGGTTTTGGGGGTTGGTTCGGTGTTCGGGCGTCCTGTGGGCCGAAAATCGACCGGGGTATGCCAGGGAGGTTGGGATCATCCCAGTATGGCCTGTTTATTTTTTTGTGTCCGTTTGAGTGGACAAACGGGAGAAACGACATGAATGGGGCATTTTTGGGCCAAATAAGTGTGCTATAGCCCACGGTTTCAGGGGTGTGCCTGGTGTCCGGGCGTGTTCTGGGCAAAATATCGATCTAGGCATCCAGGGAGGTTTTAGATCATCCTAGTATGGTCCGTTTAATTTTTTATGGCCATTTGGGTGGACAAACAGGCGAAACAGCGCGAATGGAGCATTTTCGGGCAAAATTGATGTGCTATAGCTCTTGGTTTCAGGGGTGGGCCTGGCTCCAGGCATTTTACTGGCCAAAAATCAATTGTGGCATACCAGGGAGGTTGGGAATCATCCCAGTGTACTCGGTTTAATCTTTCGTGGTATTTGGGAGAACAAACGAGTGAAACAGCGCGAACGAGGCATTTTTGGGCCAAATCGATGTGCTATAGCCCACGATTTTAGGGGTGGGCTCAGGTTCTGAACGTACTGTGGTTCAAAAATTGACCGAGGCATTCTAGAGGGATTGAGGAACGTCCCAGTGCAGTCCGTTTAATTTTTCGTGGCCATTTAGGTGGACAAACGAGCAAAATAGCGTAAATGGGGCAACTTCAGGCCAAATTGGTGTGCTATAGCCCACGGTTTTGGGGGTGGGCCTGGGGTCCGTGCGTACTGTGGGCCAAAAATTGATCGGGGCGTGGCAAGGAGATTAGGGGTCATTCCAGTGTGGTTCATTTAATTTTTCATGGCTATTTGGATGGACAAACGGGCAAAACGACAGGAATAGGGCATTTTTGGGCAAAATTAGTGTGCTATAGCCCATGATTTCAGGGGTAGTTCGGGTTTCAAGTGTGCTATGGGGAAAAAATCAATTGGGGTATTCCAGGGAGGTTGGGGATCATCCCAGTGTGGTCCGTTTAATTTTTTATGGTCATTTGGGTAGATATATGAGAAAAACAGCGTGAACGGGGAGTTTTGGGGCCAAATCGGTGTGCCATAGCCAATGGTTTTGGGGGTGGGCACGTGTTATGGAGGTTAGGGATTGTCCCAGTGTGGTTCGTTTAACTTTTCATGTCCATTTGGGTGGACAAACGTGTAAAACAGCGCGAAAGGGGCATTTTCGGGCCAAATCAGTCTGCTATTGCCCACCGTTTAGGGGATGGGCCCAGGGTCCGGGCGTTCTGTGGGCCTAAAATTGATCAAGGAGTGCCAGGGAGGTTGGGGATCATCCCAGTGTGGTCCGTTTAGT
>NC_061119.1:1443355-1580983 GCF_002878395.1 Capsicum annuum
GTTTGGGTGTTCTGTTGGCCGAAAATTGATTGAGGCATGCCAGGGAGGTTGGGGATCATCCCAGTATAGTCCATTTAATTTTCTATGGCTATTTAGGTGGGAAAACAGTCACAACAATACAAACGAGGCATTTTCGGACCAAATCGGTGTGCTATAGCCCACGGTTTTGGGGTGGGCCTGCGGTCCAAGCGTTTTATGGGCTATAAATCGATCAAGGTATGATAGCAAGTTTGGGGATCATCCCATTATGGCCTGTTTAATTTTTTGTGGCCATTTGGGTGGACAAACGAGCTCAACAGCGCGAACGGGTTATTTTCGAGATAAATTGATGTGTCGTAGCCTATAGTTTAGAGGGTGGGCCCAGGTTCCAGGCATACTATGGTCCAAAAATCATCTGGGGTGTGCTAGGGAGGTTGGGGATCATCTCAGTGTGGTCATTTTAATTTTTTGTGGCCATTAGGGTGGACAAACGAGCAAAACGACGTGAACGGGATGTTTTCAGGCCAAATCGATGTGTTATGGTCCACAATTTTAGGGGTAGCCCTATGGTTCGGGCATGCTGTGGGACGAAAATTGATCGGGGCATGCCATGGAGGTTGGGGATCATCCCAATGTGGTCTGTTTAATTTTTCGTGGCCATTTGGGTGGACAAACTGGCAAAATGGCATGAACGAGGCATTTTGGGGAAAAATTGGTGTTTTGTAGCCCACAGTTTTAGGGATGGACCCGGGTTCGAGTGTGCTGCAGGCAAAAAATCAGCCGAAGTGGGCCAGGGAGGTTAGGGATCATCTCAGTGTGATCCGTTTAATTTTTTGTTGCCATTTGGGCAGACAAACGAGTGAAATGGCGTGAACGGGGCATTTTTGGAGCAAATCAGTGCTCTATAGCCCATGATTTTGGGGTAGGCCTGGGTCTGGGTATGCTGTGGGCCAAAAATTAATTAAGATGCGCTAGGGAGTTTGGGGATCATCCCAGTGTTGTACGTTTAATTTTTTAAGGCTATTTGGATGGTCAAATAGGCGAAATGGCGCCAATAGGGCATTTTTTGGCCAAATCGGTGTGCTATTACCCATAATTTTTAGGGGTGGGCCTAGGGTTCGGGCGTGTTGTGGGCCAAAAATCAAACGGGGCTTGCTATTAAGGTTGGGGATCATCCTAGTGTGGTCTGTTTAATTTTTTGTGGCTATTTGGGTGGACAAACGGGCGAAACTGTGCGAACGGGGCATTTTTAGGCCAAATCGGTGTACTATAGCCCACGATTTTAGGAATGGGCCCAGGGTTCGAGCGTGATGTGGGCCAAAAATTGATCGAAGCATTCCAGGGAGGTTGGGTATCGTCCTAGTGTGGTCCATTTAATTTTTTGTGGCTATTTGGGTGGACAAACGGGCGAAACGGCGCAAACGGGGCTTTTTTGGGCTAAATCAGTGGGCTATAACCCATAATTTTAGGGGTGGGCTCGAGGTTCGGGCGTGCTGTAGACCAAAAATCAATCGGGGCGTGCCAGAGAGGTTGGGCAAAGTCCTAATGTGGTCCGTTTAATTTTTATGGCTATTTGGGCTGACAAACATGCAAAGTGGGGCCTTTTCGGGCTAAATCAGTGTGCTACAACCCATAATTTTTGGGTGGGTCGGGGTCTAGGCGTGTTGTGGGTCAAAAATTGATCGAAACTTGCCAGGAAGGTTTGTGAATTTTTGTGGCTATTTGGGCTGACAAACAAACGAAACAGCTTGAACGGGGCATTTTTGGGCAAAATTGGTGTTCTATAGCTCACGATTTTGGTGGTGGGCACGGGTTTCGAGCATGTTGTAGGCCGAAAAATAACCCATGTCTGCTAAGGAAGTTGGGGATTATCCTAGTGTGGTCCGTTTAATTGTTTGTGGCCATTTGGGTGGACAAATGGGAGAAACGGCGCGAACGGGGCATTTTCACGCTAAATCAGTGTGCAATAGCCCACAGTTTGGGGTTAGGCCCAGGGTCCTGGCATGCTGTGGGCCGAATATTGACCGAGGCATGCCAGGAAGTTTGGGGATCATCCTAGTGTGGTTCGTTTAATGTTTCGTGGCCATTTGGATGTACAAACGGGTAAAACGGCATGAACGGGCAATTTTCAGTCCAAATCGGTGTTCTATAGCCTATGGTTTTAGGGTTGGGCCCGTGTTCTAGGCGTGGTGTGGATTAAACATCGATCGGAGTGTGCCAGGGATGTTAGGGATCAAACCAGTGTGGTCCGTTTAATTTTTCATTGCCATTAGGATGGACAAATCGAGGCATTTTCAGGCTAAATCGGTGTGCTATAGCCTGCAGCTTCAGGGTTGGGGTTTGGATCCGAGCGTGTTGTAGGCCAAAAATCTATTGGGGCATTCCAGGGTGGTTGGGGATCATTCTTATGTCGTTCTTTTAATTATTTGTGGCCATTTGGAATGACAAATGGGTGAAATGGTGCAAATGGGGCATTTTCGGGCTAAATCGATGTGCTATAACCCACTATTTTGGGGGTGGGACTGGGGTCCGGGCCTGCTGTGGGCCAAAAATTGATCGGGGCATGCCAGGCAGGTTGGGGATCATCCCAGTGTGGTTCGTTTAATTTTTTATGGCCATTTAGGTGGACAAACAGGCGAAACGACGCTAACGGGGAATTTTCAGACAAAATCGATGTGCTATAACCCTCAGTTTCGGGGTGGACCCAGGTTTCGGGCATGCTGTAGGCCGAAAAATAATAGGGAAGTACCAAGGAGGTTGGGGATCGTCCTAGTGCGGTTCGTTTCATTTTTTGTGGCTATTTCAATGGACAAAGGGATAAAATGGCACGAACAAGGCATTTTAAAGCCTAATCCGTGTGCTATAGCCCACAGTTTTGGGGGTAGGCTCAGGGTCCGGAAGTATTGTGGGCCAAAAATCGATTGGGGAATGCTAGGGAGGTTAGGGATCGTCCTGCCGTGGTTCGTTTATTTTTTTATGGCCATTTGGGTGGACAAACGGGTGAAACGGCGTGAACGGGACATTTTCAGGCCAAATCAGTGTTCTATAGCCCACGAATTTGGGGATGGGATTGGGGTCCAGGCGTGTTGTGCGCCAAAAATTGACTAGGGCATGCCAGGGAGGTAGGGAAACATCCCAGTGTGGTCCGTTTATTTTTTCGTGGCTATTTGGGTGGACAAATGGGGGAAAAGGTGCAAACAGGACATTTTCAGGCCAAATCGATGTGCTATAGCCCACGATTTTGGGGGTGGGATCGGGGTCATGGCGTACTGTGGGCCAAAATTGATCGGAGTGTGCCAGGCAGGTTGGGAATCGTCCCATTGTGGTCTGTTTGATTTTTCATAGCCATTAGGGTGGATAAAAGGGTGTAAAGGCACGAGCGGGTCATTTTTAGGCCAAAACGATGTCCAATAGCCCACGATTTTGGGGGTGGGCTCGCGGTTCGGGCGAGTTGTGGCTCAAAAATTCACTGGAGCGTGCTAGGGAGGTTGGGGATTATCCCGGTATCATCCGTTTAATTTTTTGTGGCCATTTGGGTGCCAAACGGGCGAAACGATGCGAACAGGGCTTTTTTGGGCCAAACCTATGTGCTATTACCCATGATTTTAGGGGTGGGCCCGGGGTCCGGGCGTTCTGCGTCCCTAAAATTGATCGGGGCATGCCAAGGATATGGGGGATCGTCCCAGTATGGTCGGTTTATTTTTTTGTGGCCATTTGGGTGGAAAAACATGCAAAACAACGCGAACAGGGCATTTTTTCGCCAAATCAGTGTGCTATAGCCCATGATTTTAGGGGGGTTCGGGGTTCGAGCGTGCTATGGGTTAAAAAATGACTGGGGCATGCCAAAGAGGTTGGTGATCGAACCAGTGTGGTCCGTTTAATTTTTTATGGCTATTTAGGTGGACAACGAGCAAAACAGTGCAAACGGTGCATTTTCGAACCAAATCGGTGTGATATAGCCTACGGTTTTGGGGGTGGGCCTGGATTCCGGGCGTGCTGTGGGCCATGAATTGATCGAATCATCGCAGGAAGTTTGGTGATCGTTGAAGTATGGTCCGTTTATTTATTATTGGCTATTTGGGTGGACAAATGGCCAAAACGGCACAAACGGGGCATTTTTGGGCTAAATCGGTGTGCTATAACCCTGATTTCGGGGGTGGGCCCGGGGTTTGGGTGTACTGTGGGAAAAAAATCAACCGAGGCATTCCAGGGAGATTGGGTATAGTCCCAGTGTGGTCAATTTAATTTTTTGTGGCCATTTGGGTGGAAAAACGGGCAAAATAGCGTGAACGGGTATTTTTGGGCCAAATCAGTGTGCTATAGCCCATGGTTTCGACGGTTGGCCTGGGGTACAAGAGTACTGTGTACCGAAAAACAATCGAGGTGTGCCGGGGAAGTTGGGGATCATACCAGTGTGGTCAGTTTAATTTGTTGTGGTCATTTGGGTGGACAAATGGGCGAAATAGTGCGAACGGGGCATTTTTGGGCCAAATCGATGTGCAATAGCCAATGATTTTGGAGGTGAGCTCAGGGTATGGGCGTGCTGTAGGCCAAAAATCTATTAGGGCATGACAAGAAAGTTGGGGATCATCCTAGTGTGGTCCATTTAACTTTTCATGGTCATTTGGATGGACAAGCCGGTGAAACGGCACGAAAGAAGAATTTTTAGGCCAAATCGGTGTGCTATAGCCTCGATTTTGGGGCTGTGCCTGGGGTATGGGTGTGCTGTGGGCCAAAAATTCACTGAGGCATGCCAGGAAGGCTGGGGATAGTCCCAGTCTGGCCAATTTAATTTTTTGTGGCCATTTGGGTGGAAAAACGGGAGAAACTGCGCGAACTGTATATTTTTAGGCCAAATCGGTGTGCTACAGCCCATGGTTTCGAGGGTGGGCCTGGGATACGAGTGTGCTGTGTGCTGAAAATCAACCGAGGCATGCCAGGGAGGTTGGGGATCATCCCAGTATGGTCTGTTTAATTTTTTGTTTCCATTTGAGTGGACAAACGGGCGAAACGACATGAATGGGGCATTTTCGGGCCAAATAAGTGTGCTATAGCCTACGGTTTCAGGGGTGGGCCTGGTGTCCGGGTGTGCTGTGGGCGAAATATCGACCGGGGCATTTAGGAAGGTTGGGGATCATCCTAGTGTGGTCCGTTTAATATTTTATGGCTATTTGGGTGGACAAACGGGCGAAACAGAACGAATGGAGTATTTTCGGGCAAAATTGGTGTGCTATAGCTCATGGTTTTGGGGGTGGACCTGGATCCAGGTGTTTTATTGGCCAAAAATCAATCGTGGCATTCCAGGGAGGTTGGGGTCATCCCAGTTTACTCCGTTTAATTTTTTGTGGCTATTTGGGAGAACAAACAGGTGAAACGGCACGAACGAGGCATTTTTAGGCAATATCGGTGTGCTATAACCCACGATTTTGGGTGGGCTCGATTTTCGGGCGTGTTGTGGTTCAAAAATCAATCGAGGTATGCTTGGGATATTGGGGATCATCCCAGTGTGGTCCATTTAATTTTTTGTGGCCATTTGGGTGGACAAACGGGCGAAACGGTGCAAATGGGGCAATTTCGGGCCAAATTAGTGTACTATAGCCCATGGTTTTGGGGGTGGGCCTGGGGTCTGGGCGTGCTGTGGGCCAAAAATTGTTTGAGGTTTGGCAAGGAGGTTAGGGGTCATTCCAGTGTGGTTCGTTTAATTTTTCATGGCTATTTGGGTGGACAAACGGGCAAAACGGCATGAATGGGGCATTTTCGGGCTAAATTAGTGTGCTATAGCCCATGGTTTCAGGGGTAGCTCGGGGTTCAAGCGTGCTATGGGGAAAAATCAATTGAGGCGTGCCAGAGAGGTTGGGGATCATCCCAGTGTGGTCCGTCTAATTTTTTGTGGTCATTTGGGTGGATAAATGAGAAAAACAACATGGACGGGGAATTTTTAGGCCAAATCGATGTGCCATAGCCCATGGTTTCAAGGTCGGGAACGGGGTCCAAGCATTCTATCGGCCGAAAATTGATCGGGGCGTGTTATGGAGGTTAAGTATCATCCCAGTGTGGTTCGTTTAATTTTCCATGTCCATTTGGGTGGAAAAACGGGTAAAACAGCGCGAAAGAGGCATTTTCGGGCCAAATCGGTTTGCTATTGCCCAATGTTTAAGGGATGGGCCTAGGGTTCGGGCATTCTGTGGGACTAAAATCGATCGAGGGATGCCAGGAAAGTTGGGTATCATCCCAGTGTAGTCAGTTTAATTTTTCATGGTCATTTGGGCGGACAAACGGGCGAAATAGTGCAAACAGGGCATTTTTAGGCCAAATCGGTGAGCAATAGCCAATGATTTTGGAGGTGGGCTCAGGGTATGGGCGTGCTGTGGGAGGTTGGGGATCATCCCAATGTGGTACGTTTAATTTTTTGTGGCTATTTGGATGGTCAAATGGGCAAAACGGCGCTAATAGGGCATTTTTTGGCCAAATTGGTGTGCTATTACCCATCATTTTTAGGGGTGGGCCCAGGGTTCGGGTGTGTTACGGGCCAAAAATCGATCGGGGCTTGCTATTAAGGTTGGGGATCATCCCAGTGTGGTCTGTTTAATTTTTCGTGGCTATTTGGGTGGACAAACGGGCGAAACAGTGCGAAGTGGAAATTTTTAGGCCAAATCGGTGTACTATAACCCACGATTTTGGAGGTGGGACCAGGGTCCGTGCGTGATATGGGCCAAAAATCAATTGGAGAATTCCAGGGAGGTTGGGTATCGTCCCAGTGTGGTCCGTTTAATGTTTGGTGGCTATTTGGGTGGACAAACGGGCGAAACAGTGCGAACGGGGCTTTTTTGGGCTAAATCAGTGGGCTATAACCCACGATTTTATGGGTGGGCCTGAGGTCCGAGCATGCTGTGGGCCAAAAATCAATCGGCGCATGCCAGAGAGGTTGGGGAAAGCCCCAATGTGGTCCGTTTAATTTTTGTGGCTATTTGGGCTGACAAACAAGCAAAGTGGGGCCTTTTCAGGCTAAATCAGTGTGATACAACCCACGGTTTTTGGGTGAGTCGGGGTCTAGGCGTGTCATGGGTCAAAAATTGATCGAAACGTGCCAGGGAGGTTTGTGATTTTTTGTTGCTATTTGGGTTGACAAACGAGCGAAACAGCGTGAATGAGGTATTTTCGGGCAAAATTGGTGTTCTATAGCTCACGGTTTTGGGGGTGGGCACGGGTTTCAAGCGTGCTGTAGGCCAAAAAATGACCCAGGTCTACCAAGGAGGTTGGGGATCATCCTAGTGTGGTCCGTTTAATTATTTGTGGCCATTTGGGTGGACAAACGGGAGAAACAGCACGAACGGGGCATTTTCAGGCTAAATCAATGTGCAATAGCCCACGGTTTTGGGGTTGGGCCCAGGGTCCCGGCATGCTGTGGGCCACATATTGACTGAGGCATGCCAGGCAGTTTGGGTATCATCCTAGTGTGGTTCGTTTAATGTTTTGTGGCCATTTGGATGTACAAACGGGTAAAACGGCATGAACAGGCAATTTTCAGTTTAAATCGATGTTCTATAGCCAATGGTTTTGGGGTTGGGTCCGTGGTCTAGGCGTGGTGTGGGTTAAACATCGATCGGGGCATGCCAGGGATGTTAGGGATCATCCCAGTGTGGTCCGTTTAATTTTTCACTGTCATTAGGGTGGACAAACCGGGGCATTTTCAGGCCAAATTGGTGTGCTATAACCTGCAGTTTCAGGGTGGGCCTGGGATCCAGGCGTGTTGTAGGTCAAAAATCTATCAGGGCATGCCAGGGTGGTTGGGGATCATCTTCGTATCGTTCTTTTAATTATTCGTGGCCATTTGGGTCGACAAATGGGTGAAACGGTGCGAATGGGGCATTTTCGGGCTAAATCGATGTGCTATAGCCCACGATTTTGGGGGTGGGACTGGGGTCCGGGCCTGCTGTGGGCCAAAAATTGATCGGGGCGTGCCATAAAGGTTGGGGATCATCCCAGTGTGGTCCGTTTAATTTTTCATGGCCATTTAGGTGGACAAACAGGCAAAACGATGCGAACGGAGCATTTTCAGATAAAATTGATGTGCTATAACCCTCAGTTTTGGGTGGACCCGAGTTTTGGGCATGCTATGTGCCGAAAATTCATAGGGGCGTACCAAGGAGGTTGGGGATCATCCCAGTGTGGTTCGTTTTATTTTTTGTGGCTATTTGAATAGACAAACGGACGAAATGGCGCGAACGAGGCATTTTCAAGCCTAATCGGTGTGCTATAGCCCACGGTTTTAGGGGTGGGCTTGGGGTCCGAAAGTATTGTGGGCGAAAAATCCATCGAGGAATGCTAGAGAGGTTAGGGATCGTCATAGCATGGTTCGTTTATTTTTTTTATGGTCATTTGGGTGGACAAACGGGTGAAACAGCATGAACGGGACATTTTCAGGCCAAATCAGTGTTCTATAGCCCATGGATTTGGGGATGGGATTGGGGTCCAGGTGTGTTGTGCACTGAAAATTGACTAGGGCATGCCAGGGAGGTAGGGGATCATCCCAGTGTGGTCCGTTTATTTTTTCGTGGCCATTTGGGTGGACAAATGGGCGAAAAATTGCGAACGGGACATTTTCAGGCCAAATCAATGTACTATAGCTCACAGTTTTGGGGGTGGGATCGGGGTCTAAGCGTGCTGTGGGCCAAAAATCGATCGGAGTGTGCCTGGCAGGTTGGGGATCATCCCATTGTGGTCTGTTTGATTTTTCGTAGCCATTGGGGCGGATAAACGGGTGTAAGGGCACGAACGGGGCATTTCTATGCCAAATCGATGTCTAATAGCCCACGATTTTGGGGGTGGGCTCGGGGTTCGGGCGTGGTATAGGCCAAAAAGCTATTGGGGCATGCCAAGAAAGCATGTTGTGGGCCAAAAATCGACCGGGGCTTGCTATTAAGGTTGGGGATCATCCCAGTGTGGTCTGTTTAATGTTTCGTGGCTATTTGGATGGACAAACGGGTGAAACAGTGCGAACGGGGTATTTTTAGGCCAAATCGGTGTACTATAGCCCACGATTTTGGGGGTGGGCCTAGGGTCCGAGCGTGATGTAGGCCAAAAATTGATTGGGGCATTCCAGGGAGGTTGGGTATCGTCCCTGTGTGGTCCGTTTAATTTTTTGTGGCTATTTGGGTGGACAAACGGACGAAACGGTGCAAACGGGGCTTTTTTGGGCTAAATCAGTGGGCTATAACCCACAATTTTAGGGGTGGGCTCGAGGTCCGAGCGTGCTGTGGGCCAAAAATCAATCGGGGCATGCCAGAGAGGTTAGAGAAAGTTCTAATTTGGTCCATTTAATTTTTGTGGCTATTTGGGCTGACAAACAAGAAAAGTGGGGCCTTTTCGGGCTAAATCAGTGTGCTAAAACCCACGGTTTTTGGGTGGGTCGGGGTCTAGGCATGTTGTGGGTCAAAAATTGATCGAAACATGCCAGGGAGGTTTGTGATTTTTTGTGGCTATTTGGGCTGACAAACGAGCGAAACTGCATGAACGGGGCATTTTTGGGCAAAATTGGTGTTCTATAGCTCACGGTTTTAGGGGTGGGCATGGGTTTTGAGCGTGCTGTAGGCCAAAAAATGACCCAGGTCTGCCAAGGAGGTTGGGGATCACCCTAGTGTGGTCCGTTTAATTGTTTGTGGTCATTTGGGTGGACAAATGGAAGAAACGGCGCAAACGGGGCATTTTCAGGCTAAATCAGTGTGCAATAGCCCACGGTTTTGGGGTTGGGCCCAGGGTCTTGGCATGCTGTGGGCCGAAAATTCATAGGGGCATACCAAGGAGGTTGGGAATCGTCCCAGTATGGTTCGTTTCATTTTTTATGGCTATTTCAATGGACAAACGAACGAAATGGTGCGAACGAGGCATTTTCAAGCCTAATCGGTGTGCTATAGCCAACATTTTTGGGGGTGGGCTCGGGGTCTAGAAGTATTATGGGCCAAAAATTGATTGGGGAATGCTAGGGAGGTTAGGGATCGTCATAGGGTGGTTCGTTTATTTTTTTATGGCCATTTGGGTGGACAAACAGGTGAAACGGCGTGAGAAGGACATTTTCAGGCTAAATCAGTGTTCTATAGCCCACGGATTTAGGGATGGGATTGGGGTCCAGGCACGCTGTGCACCAAAAATTGACTAGGGCATGCTAGGGAGGTAGAAGATTGTCCCAGTGTGGTCCGTTTATTTTTTCGTGGCCATTTGGGTGGACAAATGGGCGAAAAAGTGCGAACAGGACATTTTCAGGCCAAATCGATGTGCTATAGCAACCAGTTTTGGGGGTAGGATCGGGGTTTGGGCGTGCTGTGGGCCAAAAATCGATCGGAGTGTGCCAGGCAGGTTGGGGATCATCCCATTATGGTCTTTTTGATTTTTCGTAGCCATTAGGGTAGATAAACGGGTGTAAAGGCACGAACGGGGCATTTTTATGCCAAATCGATGTCCAATAGCCCACGATTTTAGGGGTGGGCTCAGGGTTTGGGCATGCTGTTGGTCAAAAATTGACTGGAGCGTGCTAGGGAGGTTGGGGATCATCCCGGTATCATCCGTTTAATTTTTTATGGCCATTTTGGTGCACAAATGGGCGAAACGATGCGAATAGGGTATTTTCGGGCTAAACCGATGTGCTATAGCCCATGATTTTAAGGGTGAGCCCGGGGTCCGGGCGTTCTGCGTCCCTAAAATTGACCGGGCATGCCAAGGATGTGGGGGATCATCCCATTATAGTCCGTTTAATTTGTTATGGCCATTTGGGTGGAGAAACATGCGAAACAACGCGAACAGGGCATTTTTTGGCCAAATCAGTGTGCTATAGCCCACGATTTTAGGGGTGGGCTTGGGGTTTGAGCCTGCTATGGGTTAAAAAATAACTGGGGCATGCCAAAGAGGTTGGGGATCAAACCAGTGTGGTCCATTTAATTTATTATGGCCATTTAGGTGGACAACGAGCAAAACAGCACGAACGGTGCATTTTCGGGCCAAATTGGTGTGCTATATAGCCTACGATTTCGGGGGTGAGCCTAGATTTCGGGCGTGCTGTGGGCCAAAAATTGATCGTATCATGCCATGAACTTTGGGGATTGTTGCAGTATGGTCCGTTTATTTATTATTGGATATTTGGGTGGACAAACGGGCAAAACGGCTCAAACGGAGCATTTTTGGGCCAAATAGGTGTGCTATAGCCCTGATTTTAGGGGTGGGCTCGAGGTCTGGGTGTGCTGCGGGACAAAAATTGACCGAGGCATGCCAGGGAGATTGGGGATAGTCCCATTGTGGTCAATTTAATTTTTTGTGGCCATTTGGGTGGACAAACGGGCAAAATAGCGTGAATGGGTATTTTTGGGCCAAATTGGTGTGCTATAGCCCATGGTTTTGAGGGTTGGCCTGGGGTACGAGAGTGTTGTGTGCCGAAAAACAACTGAGGCATGCTAGGGAAGTTGGGGATCATCCCACTGTGGTCAGTTTAATTTTTTGTGGTCATTTGGGTGGGCAAACGGGTGAAATAGCGCGAACGGGACATTTTTGGGCCAAATCGGTGTGCAATAGCTAATGATTTTGGAGGTGGGCTCAGAGTATGGGTGTGCTGTAGGCCAAAAATCTATCAAGGCATGCCAAGAAAGTTGGGGATCATCCTAGTGTGGTCCATTTAACTTTTCATGGCCATTTGGATGGACAGGCCGGCGAAACGGCACGAAAGCAGAATTTTTGAGCCAAATCGGTGTGCTATGGGCTCTATTTTGGGGCTATGCTCGGGGTATGGGTGTTCTGTGGGCCAAAAATCGACCGAGGCATGCCATGGAAGTTAGAATAGTTTCAGTGTGGTCAATTTAATTTTTCGTAGCCATTTAGGTGGACAAACGGGAGAAACGGCACGAACGGTATATTTTTGGGCCAAATCAGTGTGCTATAGCCCATGGTTTCGAGGGTGGACCTGGGATATGAGTGTTCTGTGTGCCGAAAATCAACCGAGGCATGCCAGGGAGGTTGGGGATCATCCCAGTATGGTCTGTTTAATTTTTTGTGTCCGTTTGAGTGGACAAACAGGCGAAACTATATGAATGGGGCATTTTCTAGCCAAATAAGTGTGCTATAGCCCACGATTTTAGGGGTGGGCCTGGTGTCTGGGCGTGCTGTGGGCACAATATTGACCGAGGCATTCAGGGAGGTTGGGGATCATCCCAGTGTGGTCCGTTTAATTGTTTATGTCTATTTGGGTGGACAAACGGGCGAAACAGCGCGAATGGAGCATTTTCGGGCAAAATTAGTGTGCTATAGCTCATGGTTATGGGGGTGGGCCTGGATCCAGGTGTTTTATTGGCTAAAAATCAATCGTGGCATGCCAGAGAGGTTGGGGATCATCCCAGTGTACTTCGTTTAATCTTTTGTGGCCATTTGGGAGAACAAACAGGTGAAACAGCGCGATCGAGGAATTTTAAAGCTAAATCGGTGTTCTATAGCCTATGATTTGGGGGTGGTCTCGGGTTCCGGGCGTGATGTGGTTCGAAAATTGATCGAGGCATGCTAGGGAGTTTGGGGATCATCACAGTGTGGTCCATTTAATTTTTTGTGGCTATTTGGGTGGACAAACAGGCGAAACAGCGTAAATGGGGCACTTTCGGGCCAAATTAGTCTGCTATAGCCCATGGTTTTGGGGGTGAGCCTGGGGTCCGGGCGTAATGTGGGCCAAAAATTGATCGACGAGTGGCAAGGAGGTTAGGGGTCATTCCAGTGTGGTTCATTTAATTTTTCATGGCCATTTGGGTGGACAAACGGGCAAAACGGTACAAATGGGGTATTTTCGGGTTAAATTAGTGTGCTATAGCCCATGGTTTCAAGGGTAGCTCGGGTTTCAAGCGTGCTATGGGGTAAAAATTGATCGAGGCATGCCAGGGAGGTTCGGGATCATCCCAGTGTGGTCTGTCTAATTTTTTGTGGTCATTTGGGTGGATAAATGAGAAAAACAGCGTGAACGTGGAATTTTTAGGCCAAATCGATGTGCCATAGCCCAAGGTTTCGGGGGTGGGCACGGGTTCCAAGCGTTTTGTGGACCAAAAATTGATCGAGGTGTGTTATATAGGTTAAGGATCATCCTAGTGTGTTTCGTTTAATTTTCCATGTCCATTTGGGAGGACAAACGGGTAAAACAGCGCAAAAGGGGCATTTTCGAACCAAATCGATTTGCTATTGCCCAATGTTTAGGGGATGGTCCTAGGGTCCGGGCGTGATGTGGGCCTAAAATTGATCGAGGCATGTTAGGGAAGTTGGGGATCGTCCCAATGTAGTCAGTTTAATTTTTCGTGGTCATTTGGGTGGACAAACGGGCGAAATAGTGCAAACGGGACATTTTTGGGCCAAATCGGTGTGCAATAGCCAATGATTTTGGAGGTGGGCTCGGGGTATGGGCGTGCTATGGGCCAAAAATCTATCAGAGCATGCCAACAAAGTTGGGGATCATCCTAGTGTGGTTTATTTAATTTTTCGTGGCTATTTGGATGGACAAGCCGGCAAAATGGCGTGAAAGCGGCATTTTTAGGCCAAATCGGTGTGCTATAGCCTCGATTTTGGGGGTGTGCCCGGGGTATGGGTGTACTGTGGGCCAAAAATCCACAGAGGCATGCCAGGGAGGTTGGGGATAGTCCTTGTGCGATCAATTCAATTTTTCGTGGCCATTTGGGTAGACAAACTGGCGAAATGGCGCGAATGGTATATTTTTGGGGCAAATCGGTGTGCTATAGCCCATGGTTTTGAGGGTGGGCCTTGGATACGAGTGTGTTGTGAGTCAAAAATCAACCGAGGCATGCCAAGGAAGTTAGGGATCGTCCCAGTGTGGTCAGTTTAATTTTTTGTAGTCATTTAGGTGGACAAACGGGTGAAATAGCACGAATGGGGCATTTTTAGGCCAAATCAGTGTGCTATAGCCCATGATTTTGGAGGTGGGCTCGGGGTATGGGCGTTCTTTGAGCCAAAAATCTATCGGGCCATGCCAAGAAGGTTGGGGATCATCCTAGTGTGGTCCATTTAATTTTTTGTGTCTATTTGGATGGTCAAGCCGGTGAAATGGCGCGAAATTGATATTTTTGGGCCAAATTAGTGTGATATAAACAACGGTTTTGGGGGTGGGCCCAGGGTCTAGCGTGCTGTGGGCCAAAAATTAATCGGGGCATGCCGGGGAGGTTACGGAAAGTCATAGTGTGGTCTGTTTAATTTTTTGTGACTATTTGGGCTAACAAATGGGCATAGCAACATGTCTTTGAGCCAAATCGGTGTGCTATAACCCACGGTATCAGGGGTGGGCCTGGGGTCTGGCCCTGTTGTGGGTAAAGAATGGACTGGGGCGAGCTAGGGAGGTTGGGGATCATCCAAGTGTGGTTCGTTTAATTTTTGGCGGTCATTTGTGTAGACAAATAGGTAGAACAACATGAACGTGGCATTTTTGGGCCAAATCGATGTTCTATAACCTACGATTTAGGGGTGGGCCCGAGGTTCGGGTGTACTGTAGGCCAAAAATCAACCAGGGAATGCAAAGGAGTTTGGGGATCATCCTAGTGTGTTCCATTTAATTTTTCTGGGCCATTTGGATGGACAAGCCAGCAAAACAGTGTGAAAGCTGCATTTTTGGGCCAAATCGGTGTGCTATAGCCTCGATTTCGGGGGTGTGCCCGGGGTCTGAGTGTGCTGTAGGACAAAAATCGATCGAGGCATGCAAGGGAGATTACGGATAGTCCCAGTGTGGTCAATTTAATTTTTTGTGGCCATTTAGGCGGACAAACGGGCGAAATGGCACGAACGGGGTATTTTTGGGCCAAATAGGTGTGCTATAGCCCATGGTTTCGAGGGTTGGCCTGGGGTACGAGCGTGATGTGTGTCAAAAATCTACCGAGGCATGCTAGGGAAGTTGGGGATCGTCCCAATGTGGTTAGTTTAATTTTTCGTGGTCATTTGGGTGGACAAACGAGCGAAATAGCACGAACGGGTCATTTTTGGGCCAAATCAGTGTGCAATAGCCAATGATTTTGGAGGTTGGCTCGGGGTATGAGCGTGCTGTGGGCCAAAAATCTATCGAGGTATGCCAAGAAGGTTGGAGATCATCCTAGTGTGGTCCATTTAATTCTTCATGGCCATTTGGATGGACAAGCTGGTGAAACGGCGCGAAAGCGGCATTTTTGGTCGCTGTTCTATAGCCCTAATTTTGGGGGTATGCCCGTGATCTTGGTGTGTTGTGGGCCAAAAATTGATCGAGGTATGCCAGAGAGGTTGGGATAGTCCCAGTGTGGTCAATTTATTTTTTCGTGGCCATTTGGGTGGACAAACAGGCGAAATGGCGCGAACGGTATATTTTTGGGCCAAATCGGTGTGCTATAGCCCATGGTTTCGAGGGTGGGCCTGGGATACGAGTGTGCTGTATGCCAAAAATCAACCGAGGCATGCCAGGGAAGTTGGGATCATCCCAGTGTGGTCCGTTTAATTTTTTGTGGTCATTTGGGTGGACAAACGGGCGAAATAGCACAAACGGGGCATTTTTGGGCCAAATCAGTGTGCTATAGCCTATGATTTTGGAGGTGGGCTCGGGGTATGGGCGTACTGTGGGCCAAAAATCTATTGGGGCATGCCAAGAAGGTTGGGGATCATCCTAGTGTGGTCCATTTAATTTTTCGTGGCTATTTGGCTGGTCAGGCCAGCAAAACGGCGTGAAAGCGATATTTTTGGGCCAAATCGGTGTGATATAAGCCACGGTTTCGGCGGTGGGCCCAGGGTCTGGCGTACTGTGGGCTAAAAATAAATTAGGGCATGCCAGGGAGGTTGTGGAAAGTCCCAATGTGGTCCATTTAATTTTTTGTGACCATTTGGGCTGACAAATGGGCATAGCAGGGCGTTTTCGAGCCAAATCATTGTGCTATAACCCACGGTATTGGGGGTGGGCCCGAGGTCTGGGCGTTTTGTGGGTCAAGAATTAAACGGGGCGTGCCAGGATGGTTGGGGATCATCCCAGTGTGGTCCGTTTAATTTTTTGTAGCCATTTGTGTAGACAAACAAGTAGAACAACATGAACGTGGCATTTTCGGGCCAACTCGATGTTCTATAGCCTACGGTTTTAGGGGTGGGCCCAGGGTTCGGGTGTACTGTAGGCCAAAAATCGACCAGGGCATGCCAAGGAGGTTGGGGATCATCCTAGTGTGGTCAATTAAATTTTTTGTGGCTATTTGGGTGGGTAAACGGGCGAAACGACGCGAACGAGACATTTTTGGGCTAAATCAATATGCTATAGCCCACGGTTTTGGGGATGGGCCTGGGGTCTGGGTGTGCTGTGGGACGAATATTGACCGGGGCATGCCAGGCAGGTTGGGGATCATCCCAATGTGGTCCGTTTAATTTTTTATGGCAATTTGGATGGACAAACGGGCAAAACAGCACAAACGGGGTGCTTTCGCGCCAAATCGGTGTGCTATAACTCACGGTTTCAGGGGTGGGATCGTGGTCGATCATGCAGTGGGCCAAAAATCAATCGGGGCATGCCTGGAAGATTGGAGATCATCCTAGTATGGTTCGTTTAATTTTTCATAGCAATTTGTGAGGACAAACAAACAAAATAGCACAACGATGCATTTTTGGGCCAAAATTGTATGCTATAGCCTATGGTTTCATGGGTGGACCCGAGGTTTGGGCGTGCTGTGGGACAAAGATCAATCGGGGAATGCCAGGGAGGTTGGGATCATCCTAATATGGTCCGTTTAATTTTTTGTGGCCTTTTGGGTGGACAAACTGGTGAAACAGTACGAATGGGGCATTTTCGGGCTAAATCGGTATGTTATAGGCCACAATTTTGGGGGTGGGCCCGAGGTTCGGGCAATCTGTGGGCCAAAAATCAATCGGGGCATACCAGGGAGATTGAGAATAATCCCAGTGTGGTTCGTTTAATTCTCCGTGGCCATTTAAGTGGACAAACGGGCGAAACGGCGCAAACGGGCCATTTTCAAGCCAAATCGATATGTTATAACCCATGATTTTAGGGGTGGGCCAGGGGTCTAGGCATGCTATAGGCCGATAAATCGATCGGGGCATACCAGGGAGTTTGGGGATCATCCCAGTGTGGTTTGTTTAATTTTTCGTGGCTATTTGGGTGGACAAACGGATGAAACAGCGCAAATGGAGCATTTTTGGGCCAAATTGGTGTGCTATAACCCACAGTTTTGGGGGTGGGCTCGGGGTCTGGGAGTACTGTAGGCCAGAATTCATCCGGGACATTCCAGGGAGGTTGGGGATCGTATAGATGTGGTCCGTCTAATTTTTCATGGCCATTTGGGTGGACAAACGGGAAAAACAGCATGAACGGGGCATTTTTGGTCCAAATCAATGTGGTATAGCCCACAATTTTAGGGGTAGGCCTGGGGTTCGGGAGTGCTGTGGACTGAAAATTGACTAGGGCATGCCAGGGTGGTTGGAGATCATCCCAGTGTGGTCCATTTAATTTTTCGTGATGATTTAGGTGGACAAGCGAGTAAAAAGGTGCGAACGGGACATTTTCAGGCCAAATTGATGTGCTATAGCCCACAGTTTTGGGGATGGGATCGGGGTCCGAGCGTGCTGCAGGATGAAAATTGATTGGGCTGTGCCAGGCAGGTTGGGGATCATCCCAGTGTGGTCTGTTTAATTTTTCATAGCCATTTGGGTGGAGAAACGGGAAAAACAGTGCAAACGAGAAATTTTCAGGCCAAATCGGTGTGCTATAGACCACGATTTTAGGGGTGTGCTGGGGGTTCGGTCGTGTTGTTGGCCAATAATACACCGAAGCATGCCAGGGTGGTTGGGGATTGTCCCAGTGTAATTCGTTTATTATTTTATGGCTATTTGGGTAGACAAACTGGTAAAAGGGCGTAAATGGGGCATTCTCGGGCCAAATCAATGTGCTATAGCCCACGGTTTCGGGGGTTGGCTCGGGGTTCGGGCGTGCTGTGCGCCAAAAATCAACCGGGGCATGCCAGGGAGGTTGGGATCATCCCAGTATGGCCTGTTTATTTTTTTGTGTTCGTTTGAGAGGACAAACGGGCGAAACGATGTGAATGGGGCATTTTTGGGCCAAATAAGTGTGCTATAGCCCACGGTTTCAGGGGTGGGCCTGTTGTCCAGGCGTGCTGTGGGCGAAATATCGACCGGGACATCCAGGGAGGTTATGGAGCATCCTAGTATGGTCCGTTTAATTTTTTATGGCCATTTAGGTGAACTAACAGGCGAAACAACGCGAATGGAGCATTTTCGGCCAAAATTGGTGTGCTATAGCTTATAGTATCGGGGGTGGTCCTGGCTCCAGGTGTCTTATTGGCCAAAAATCAATCGTGGCATGCTAGGGAGGTTGGGGATCATCCCAGTGTACAACGTTTAATCTTTCATGGCCATTTAGGAGAACAAACGGGTGGAACAGTGCAAACGAGGCATTTTTTGGTCAAATCGGTGTGCTATAGCCCATGATTTTGGGGGTGGCCTTAGTTTTCGGATGTGCTGTGGTTCGAAAATCGACCGAGGTATTCTAGGGAGATTAGGGATCATCCCAGTGCAGTCCGTTTAATTTTTCATGGCTATTTAGGTGGACAAACAGGCAAAATGGCGCAAATGGGGCAACTTCGGGCCAAATTGGTGTGCTATAGCCCACGGTTTTGGGGGTGGGCCTGGGGTCCGGGCGTACTGTGGGCCAAAAATTGATCGGGGCGTGGCAAGGAGGTTAAGGGTCATTCCAGTGAGGTTCGTTTAATTTTTCATGGCCAGTTGGATGGACAAACGGGCAAAACGACACGAATGGGGCATTTTCAGGCTAAATTAGTGTGCTATAACCCATGGTTTCATGGTTGCTCGGGTTTCAAGAGTGCAATGGGGAAAAAATCGATTGGGGCATGCCAGGGATGTTGGGGATCATCCCAGTGTGGTCTATTTAGTTTTTTGTGGTCATTTGGGTAGATATACGAGAAAAACAGCGTGAATGGGGAGTTTTTGGGCCAAATTGGTGTGCCATAGCCCAAGGTTTCGTGGGTGGGCACGTGTTATGGAGGTTAGGGATTGTCCCAGTGTGGTTTGTTTAATTTTTCATATCTATTTGGGTGGACAAACGTGTAAAATAGCGCGAAAGGGGCATTTTCGGGCCAAATCGGTCGGCTATTGCCCACTGTTTAGGATATGAGCCCAGGGTCCAGGTGTGCTGTGGGCCTAAAATCAATCGTGGCATGCCAGGGAGGTTGGGGATCATACCAGTGTGGTCCGTTTAGTTTTTGTGGCTATTTGGGTGGACAAACGGGCAAAACAGCGCGAACGTGGCATTTTAGGGCCAAATTGGTGTGCTATTACCCACGGTTTTGGGGGTGGGCACGGGGTTTGGGTGTACTGTTGGCCGAAAATCGACTGGGGCATGGCAGGGAGGTTGGGGATCATCCCAGTATAGTCCATTTATTTTTTGTGGCCATTTAGGTGGGAAAACGGGCACAACAATACAAACGGGGCATTTTCTGACCAAATCGGTGTGCTATAGCCCATGGTTTTGGGGGTGGGACCGGGGTCCGAGCGTGTTATGGGCTATAAATCGATCAAGGTATGATGGCAAGGTTAGGGATCATCCCAGTGTGGCGTGTTTAATTTTTCGTGGCTATTTGGTTGGACAAACAAGCTCAACGGCGCGAATGGGTTATTTTCGAGACAAATTGATGTGTCGTAGCCTACAGTTTCGAGGGTGGGCCCTGGTTCCAGGCATACTATGGTCCAAAAATCATCTAGGGTGTGCTAGGGAGGTTGGGGATCATCTCAGTGTGGTTATTTTAATTTTTTGTGGCCATTTGGGTGGACAAACGAGCGAAACGACGTGAACGGGATGTTTTCAGGCCAAATCGATGTGCTATGGTCCACAATTTTAGGGGTGGCCCTAGGGTTCGGGCGTGCTGCGAGACAAAAATTGATTAGGGCATGCCGGGGAGGTTGGGGATCATCCCAGTGTGGTCTGTTTAATTTTTCATGGCCATTTGGGTGGACAAACTGCCAAAACGGCGTGAACAAGGCATTTTTGGGAAAAAATAGTGTGCTGTAGCCCATTGTTTTGGAGATGGTCCTGGGTCCGAGTGTACTGTGGGCAAAAGATCAACGAAAGCGGTCCAGGGAGGTTGAGGATCATCTCAGTATGATCCGTTTAATCTTTTGTGGCCATTTGGGCAGACAAACGAGTGAAATGGCGCGAACGGGACATTTTTGGGGCAAATTAGTACGCTATAACCCACGATTTTAGGGTGGGCCTAGG
Source organism: Capsicum annuum (assembly GCF_002878395.1). NCBI lineage: Eukaryota > Viridiplantae > Streptophyta > Magnoliopsida > Solanales > Solanaceae > Capsicum > Capsicum annuum. The sequence goes on from NC_061119.1 coordinate 1,463,616, forward strand.
GTTCGGGTGTGTTGTGGGCCAAAAATTGATCGAGATGTGCTAGGGAGGTTAGGGATCATCCCAGTGTGATACGTTTAATTATTTGTGGCTATTTGGATGGTCAAACGGGCGAAACGGCATCAATGGGGCATTTTTTGGCCAAATCGGTGTGCTATTACCCATAATTTTTGGGGGTGGGCCCAAGGTTCGAGCGTGTTGTGGGAAAAAATTGACCGGAGCTTGCTATTAAGGTTGGGGATCATCCCAGTGTGGTCTGTTTAATTTTTCGTGGCTTTTTGGGTGGACAAACGGGCGAAACAGTGCGAACGGGGCATTTTTAGGCCAAATCGGTGTACTATAGCCCACGATTTTGGGGGTGGGCCCAGGGTCCAAGCGTGATGTGGGCCAAAAATCAATCGGGGCATTCTAGGGAGGTTGGGTATCGTCCCAGTGTGGTCCGTTTAATTTTTTGTGCCTATTTGGGTGGACAAACGGGCGAAACGGCGTAAACGGGGCATTTTTGGGCTAAATCAGTGGGCTATAACCCACGATTTTAGGGGTGGGCCCGAGGTTCGGGTGTGCTGTGGGCTAAAAATCAATCGGGGCATGCCAGAGAGGTTGGGGAAAGTCCCAATGTGGTCCGTTTAATTTTTGTGGCTATTTGGGCTGACAAACAAGCAAAGTGGGGCCTTTTCAGGCTAAATCAGTGTGCTACAATCCATGGTTTTTGGGTGGGTCGGGGTCTAGACGTGTTGTGGGTCAAAAATCGATCAAAATGTGCCAGGGAGGTTTGTGATTTTTTGTGGCTATTTGGGCTGAAAAACGAGCGAAACAACGTGAACGGGGCATTTTTGAGCAAAATTGGTGTTCTATACCTCATGGTTTTGGGGGTGGGCACGGGTTTTGAGTGTGCTGTAGGCTGAAAAATGACCCAGGTCTGCCAAGGAGGTTGGGGATCGTCCTAGTGTGGTCCGTTTAATTGTTTGTGGCCATTTGGGTTGACAAACGGGAGAAATGGCGTGAACGGGGCATTTTCAGGCTAAATTAGTGTGCAATAGCCCACGGTTTTGGGGTTGGGCCCAGGGTCCCCGCATTATGTGGGCCAAATATTGACCGAGGCATGCCAGGATGTTTGGGGATCATCCTACTGTGGTTCGTTTAATATTTCGTGGCCATTTGGATGTACAAACGGGTAAAACGGCACGAACGGGCAATTTTCAGTCCAAATCAATGTTCTATAGCCTATGGTTTTGGGGTTGGGCCCGTGGTCTAGGCATGGTGTGTGTTAAACATCGATCGACCCGTGCCAGGGATGTTAGGGATCATCCCAGTGTGGTCCATTTAATTTTTTGTTGCCATTAGGATGGACAAACCGAGGCATTTTCAGGCCAAATCGGTGTGCTATAGCCTGCAGTTTCAGGGTTGGGCCTGGGATCCGGGCGTGTTGTAGGCCAAAAATCTATCGGTTCGTGCCAGGGTGGTTGGGGATCATCCTTGTGTCGTTATTTTAATTATTCGTGGCCATTTGGGTTGATAAATGGGTAAAATTGTGCGAACGTAGCATTTTTGAGCTAAATTGGTGTGCTATAGCCCACGATTTTGGGGGTGGGACTGGGGTCCGGGCCTGCTGTGGGCCAAAAATTAATCGAGGTATGCCAGGGAGGTTGAGAATTATCCCAGTATGGTCCGTTTAATTTTTCATGGCTATTTAGGTGGACAAGAGGGCGAAACAACGCGAACGGGGCATTTTCAGACAAAATCAATGTGCTATAACCCTCAGTTTCAGGGTCGACCCAGGTATCGGGCATGCTGTGGGCCAAAAATTAATAGGGGCGTACCAAGGAGGTTGGGGATCGTCCTAGTGTGGTTTGTTTTATTTTTTGTGGCTATTTCAATGGATAAACGGATGAAACGGCGCGAACGAGGCATTTTCAAGCCTAATCGGTGTGCTATAGCTTACAGTTTTGGGGGTGGGCTCGGGTTCTGGAAGTATTGTGGGCCAAAAATTGATAGGGGAATGCTAGGGAGGTTAGGGATCGTCCTGGCGTGGTTCGTTTATTTTTTTATGGACATTTGGGTGGACAAACGGGTGAAATAGCATGAACGAGACATTTTCAGGCCAAATCAGTGTTCTATAGCCCACAGATTTGGGGATGGGATTGGGGTCCAGGCGTGCTGTGCACCAAAAATTGACTAGAGTATCCTAGGGAGGTAGGGGATCGTCCCAGTGTGGTTCGTTTATTTTTTCGTGGCCATTTGGATGGACAAATGGGTGAAAAAGTGCGAACGGAACATTTTCAGGCAAATCAATGTGCTATAGCCCACGATTTTGGGGGTGGGATCGGGGTCTGGGCGTGCTGTGGGCCAAAAATTGATCGAAGTGTGCCAGGCAGGTTGGGGATCGTCCCATTGTGGTCTGTTTGATTTTTCGTAGCTATAAGGGTGGATAAACTGGTGTAAAGGCACGAACGGGGCATTTTTATGCCAAATCGATGTCCAATAGCCCATGATTTTAGGGTGGGCTCGGGTTTCGGGTGTGTTGTTGGTCAAAAATTGACTAGAGCTTGCTAGGGAGGTTCGGGATCATTCCGGTATCATCCGTTTAATTTTTTGTGGCCATTTGCGTGCACAAATGGGCGAAACGATGCAAAAAGGGCATTTTCAAGCCAAACCGATGTGCTATAGCCCATGATTTTAGGGGTGGGCTCGAGATCCGGGCATTCTGCGTCCTTAAAATTTACCAGGGCATGCCAAGGATGTGGGGGATCGTCCCAGTATGGTCCATTTTATTGTTTGTGGCCATTTGGGTGGAGAAACATGCGAAACAATGCGAACAGGGCATTTTTTGGCCAAATCAGTGTGCTATAGCCCACGATTTTAGGGGTAGGCTCGGGGTTCAAGCGTGCTATGGGTTAAAAAATAACTGGGGCTTGCCAAAGAGGTTGGGGATCAAACCAGTGTGGTCCGTTTAAATTTTTATGGCCATTTAGGTGGACAACGAGCAAAACAGCGTGAACGGTGCATTTTCGGGCCAAATCGGTGTGCTATAGCCTACGATTTCGGGGGTAGGCCTGGATTTCGGGCGTGCTGTGGGCCAAAAATTGATCATATCATGCCTGGATGTTTGGGGATTGTTGCAGTATGGTCCTTTTATTTATTATTGGCTATTTGGGTGGACAAACGGGCAAAACGGCGCGAACGGGGCATTTTTGGGACAAATCGGTGCGCAATAGCCCCGATTTTGGGGATGGGCCCGGGGTCTGGGTGTGCTGTGGGACAAAAATCAACCGAGGCATGCCAAGGAGATTAGGAATAGTCCAAGTGTGGTCAATTTAATTTTTTGTGGCCATTTGAGTGGACAAACAGGTAAAATAGCGCGAACAGGTATTTTTTGGCCAAATAGGGGTGTTATAGCCCATAGTTTCGAGGGTTGGCCTAGGGTACGAGAGTGTTGTATGCCGAAAAACAACCAAGGCGTGCCAGGGAAGTTGGGGATCATCCCAGTGTGGTTAGTTTAAGTTTTTGTGGTCATTTGGGTGGACAAACGGGCGAAATAGCGCGAACGGGGCATTTTTAGGCCAAATCTATGTGCAATAGCCAATGATTTTGGAGGTGGGCTCAGGGTATGGGCGTGCTGTAGGACGAAAATCTATTAGGGCATTCCAAGAAAGTTGGGGATCATCCTAGTGTGGTCCATTTAACTTTTCATGGCCATTTGGATGGAAAAACCGGCGAAACGGCACGAAAGCAGAATTTTTGTGCTAAATTGGTGTGCTATAGCCTCTATTTTGGGGCTGTGCCCAAGGTCTGGGTGTGCTGTGGGCCAAAAATCCACCGAGGCATGCCAGGGAGGTTGGGGATAGTCCTAGTGTAGTCAATTTAATTTTTCGTGGCCATTTGGGTTGACAAACGGGAGAAATGGCGCGAACGATATATTTTTGGGCCAAATCAGTGTGCTATAGCCCAGGGTTTTGAGGGTGGGCCTAGGATACGAGTGTGCTGTGTTCCCAAAATCAACCGAGGTATGCCAGGGAGGTTGGGGATCATCCCAGTATGGTCTGTTTAATTTTTGTGTCCGTTTGTGTGGACAAACGACCGAAACGACGTGAATGGGGCATTTTTGGGCCAAATAAGTGTGCTATAACCCACGGTTTCAGGGGTGGGCCTGGTGTCCGTGTGTGCTGTGGGCGAAATATCGATCGAGGCATTCAGGGAGGTTGGGGATCATCCTAGTGTGGTCCATTTAATTTTTTTATGGATATTTGGGTGGACAAACGGGCGAAACAGCGCGAATGGAGCATGTTTGGGAAAAATTGGTGTGCTATAGCTCATGGTTTTGGGGGTGGGCCTAGCTCCAGGCGTTTTACTGGCCAAAAATCAATTGTGGCATGCCAGGGAGGTTGGGGATCATCCCAGTGTACTTCGTTTAATCTTTCGTGGCCATTTGGGAGAACAAACATGTAAAACGATGCAAACGAGGCATTTTTAGGCCAAATCGGTGTGCTATAGCCCACAATTTTGGGGGTGGGCTCGGGTTTCGGGCGTGATGTGGTTTCAAAATCAACCGAGGCACGTTAGGGAGATTGGGGATCATCCCAATGCGGTCCATTTAATTTTTTGTGGCCATTTGAGTGGACAAACGGCCGAAACGGTGCAAATGGGGCAATTTTGGGCCAAATTAGTGTGCTATTGCCCACGGTTTTGGGGGTGGGCCTGAGGTCCGGGCGTGTTGTGCGCCAAAAATTGATCGGGGTGTGTCAAGGAGGTTAGGGGTCGTTCCAGTGTGGTTCGTTTAATTTTTCATGGCCATTTGGGTGGACAAATGGGAAAAATGGCACGAATAGGGCATTTTTGGGCTAAATTAGTGTGCTATAGCCCATAGTTTCAGGGGTAGCTCGGGTTTCAAGCGTGCTATGGGGCAAAAATCGATCGAGGTATTCCAAGGAGGTTGGGGATCATCCCAGTGTGGTCCGTCTAATTTTTTGTAGTCGTTTGGGTGGATAAATGAGAAAAACAGCATGAACGTGGAATTTTTAGGCCAAATCGATGTGCCATAGCCCATGGTTTTGGGGGTAGGCACGGGGTCCAAGCTTTCTGTGGGCTGAAAATTGATTGGGGCGTGTTATGGAGTTTAAGGATCGTCCCAGTGTGGTTCGTTTAATTTTCCATGTTCATTTGGGTGGACAAATGGGTAAAACAGTGCGGAAGGGGCATTTTCGGGCCAAATCGGTTTGCTATTGCCCAATGTTTAGGGGATGGGACTAGGGTCCGGGCGTGCTGTGGGCCTAAAATCAATTGAGGCATGCCATGGAAGTTGGGGATCTTCCCAGTGTAGTCAGTTTAATTTTTCGTGGTCATTTGGGTGGACAAACGGGCAAAATAGTGCGTACGGGGCATTTTTGGGCCAAATCGGTGTGCAATAGCCAATGATTTTGGAGGTGGGCTTGGGGTATGGGCGTGCTGTGGGCCAAAAATCTATCAGGGCATGCCACGAAAGTTAGGGATCATCCTAGTATGGTCCATTTAATTTTTCGTGGCCATTTGGATGGACAAGCCGGCGAAACGGCGCAAAAGCGGCATTTTTAGGCCAAATCGGTGTGCTATAGCCTTGATTTCAGGGGTGTGCCTGGGTTCTGGGTGTGCTGTTGGCCAAAAATCTACAGAGGCATGATAGGGAGGTTAGGGATAGTCCCAGTATGGTCAATTTAATTTTTCGTGGCCATTTGGATGGATAAACGGGCGAAATGGCGCGAATAGTATATTTTTGGGCCAAATCGGTGTGCTATAGCCCATGGTTTTGAGGGTGGGCCTGGGATACGAGTGTGCTGTGTGCCGAAAATCAACCCAGGCATGCCAGGGAAGTTGGGGATCGTCCCAGTGTGGTCAGTTTAATTTTTTATGGTCGTTTGGGTGGACAAACGAGCAAACTAGTATGAATGGGGCATTTTTGGGCCAAATCAGTGTGTTATAGCCCATCATTTTGGAGTTGGGCTCGGGGTACGGGCGTGCTTTGGGCCAAAAATCTATCGGGGCATGCCAAGAATGTTGAGGATCATCCTAGTGTGGTCCATTTAATTGTTCGTGGCTATTTGGATGGTCAAGCCGGTGAAACGGTGCGAAAGCAATATTTTTGGGCAAAATCGGTGTGATATAAACAACGGTTTTGGGGGTGGGCCTAGGGTCTGGCATGCTGTGGGCCAAAAATAAATCGGGGTGTGCCAGGGAGGTTGCGAAAAGTCATAGTGTGGTCCTTTTAATTTTTTGTGACCATTTGGGTTGACAAATGGGCATAGCAGGGCATTTTCGAGCCAAATCGGTGTGCTATAACCCACGGTAGCGGGGGTAGGCCTGGGGTCTGGGCGTGTTGTGGGTCAAGAATCGACCGGGGCATGCCAGGAAGGTTGGGGATCGCCCCAGTGTAGTCCGTTTAATTTTTTGCGGCCATTTGTGTAGACAAACCGGTAGAACAACATGAACGTGGCATTTTCGGGACAAATCGGTGTTCTATAGCCTACGGTTTTGGGGGTGGGCTCGGGGTTTGGGTGTACTGTTGGCCAAAAATCAACCAGGGCATACCAAGGAGGTTGGGGATCATCCTAGTGTGGTCAATTAAATTTTTCGTGGCCATTTGGGTGGACAAACGGGCGAAACAATGCGAACGGGACATTTTTGGGCTAAATCGATATGCTATAGCCCACAGTTTTGGGGGTGGGCCCAGGGTCCGGGCGTGCTGTGGGACGAATATTGACCGGAGCATGCCAGGCATGTTGGGTATCATATCAGTGTGGTCTGTTTAATGTTTTGTGGCAATTTGTATTGACAAACGGGCAAAACAGCGCGAACGAGGTATTTTCGATCCAAATTGGTATACTATAGTCTATGCTTTTGGGGGTGGGCTCGGGGTCTTGGCGTGGTGTGGGATGAAAATTGACCAGGACATGCCAGGGAGGTTGGGGATCATCCCAGTGTAGTCTGTTTAATTTTTGTGGCCATTTGGATGGACAAACGGGCAAAACGGTGCGAATGCGGTGCTTTCAGGCCAAATCGGTGTGCTATAACTCACGGTTTCAGGGATGGTATCGTGGTCGATCGTGCAGTGGGCCGAAAATTAATTGGGGCATGCCTGGGAGATTGGAGATCATCCTAGTATGGTTTGTTTAATTTTTTGTAGCCATTAGTGTGGACAAACGAGCAAAATAGCACAACGATGCATTTTCGGGCCAAATTGGTAAGCTATAGCCTATGGTTTCGTGGGTGGACCCGAGGTTCGGGGGTGCTGTGGGCCAAAGATCAATCGGGGAGTGCCAGGAAGGTTGGGATCCTCCTACTGTAGTTCGTTTAATTTTTTGTGGCCTTTTGGGTGGACAAACTGGCAAAACGGTGAGAACGGGGCATTTTCGGGCCAAATTGGTGTGTTACAGGCCACGGTTTTGGGGGTGGGCCCGGGGTTTGGGAAAGTTGTGGGCCAAAAATCAGTTGGGGCATACCAGGGAGGTTGGGGATAGTCCCAATGTAGTCTGTTTAATTCTCCGTTTCCATTTAGGTGGACAAACGAACGAAACGGCGCAAACGGGTCATTTTCAAGTCAAATCGTCCTAGTGTGGTTTGTTTTATTTTTTGTGGCTATTTCAATGGATAAACGGATGAAACGGCGCGAACGAGGCATTTTCAAGCCTAATCGGTGTGCTATAGCCTACAGTTTTGGGGGTGGGCTCGGGTTTTGGAAGTATTGTGGGCCAAAAATTGATAGAGGAATGCTAGGGAGGTTAGGGATCGTCCTGGCGTGGTTCGTTTATTCTTTTATGGACATTTGGGTGGACAAACGGGTGAAACAGCATGAACGGGACATTTTCAGGCCAAATCAGTGTTCTATAGCCCACAGATTTGGGGATGGGATTGGGGTCCAGGCGTGCTGTGCACCAAAAATTGACTAGAGCATGCCAGGGAGGTTGGGGATCGTCCCAGTGTGGTCCGTTTAATTTTTTGAGGCCATTTGGGTGGACAAACGGGTGAAACGGTGTCAATGGAGCATTTTGGGGCCAAATCGATGTGCTATAGCCCACGGTTTTGGGGGTGGGGTTGGGGTCCAGGCGTGCTGTGGCCCAAAAATCGATCGAGACGTGCCAGGGGGTTATGGATCGTCCCAGTGTGGTCCGTTTAATTTTTTGTGGCCATTTGGGTGAAAAATAGGCAAAATAGGGCATTTTTAGGCTAAATCGGTGTGCTATGGCCCACGATTTCAGGGGTGGGCCTTTGGTTCGAGCGTTTCGTGGGTCGAAAACCATCCAAGGTATGCCAGGGAGGTTAGGATCATCCCAGTGTGGTCCATTTAAATATTTGTGGCCATTTGGGTGTACAAACGGGCGAAACGGCGCGAATAGGGCATTTTGGGGCCAGATTAGTGTGCTATAACCCATGGTTTCGGGGGTGGGCATGGGGTACGGGTGTGCTGTGGGCTAAAAATTGATCGAGGCATGCTAGAAAGGTTGGATATCATCCCAGTATGGTCCATTTAATTTTTCGTGGCCATTTGGGTGGACAAACGGGAGACATAGCGCGAACTGTGCATTTTGGGCCAAATCGGTGTGCTATAGCCCACGATTTCGGGGGTGAGATCGGGTTCCGGGTGTGTTGTAGGCTGAAAATCGATCGGGGTGTGCCAGGAAAGTTGGGGATTATCCCAATGTGGTCCGTTTAATTTTTCGTGGCCATTTGGATGGACAAACAGGCGAAACGGCGTAATCAGGGCCTTTCTCGCCAAATCGATGTGATATAGCCCACGGTTTGTGGGGTGGGTCTGGGGTTCGGTTGTGCTATCGGCAAAAAATTGATCGGGGTATGCCAGTGAGGTTGGGGATCGTCCAAGTGTGGTCCGTTTAATTTTTCGTGGCCAATTGGGTGGTCAAACGGGCGAAATAATGGGAAAAAGGCATTTTTCGGCCAAATCGTTGTGCTATAGTCCATGGTTTTGGGGGTGGGCTCGGGTACAGGTATGCTGTGGGTCAAAAATTGATTCGGGTATTCCCAGGAGGTTGGGGATCGTCCCAATGTAGTTCGTTTAGTTTTCGTGGCCATTTGGGTGGACAAACGGGCAAAAAGGCATGAACGACGTGTTTTTGGGCAGGTGGGGATCGTCCCAATATGGTCTGTTAAATATTTCATGGCTAGTTGGGTGGACAAATGGTGAAATGGCTCGAACATAGAATTTTTGCACCAAATTGGTGTGTTATAGCCCACGATTTTTGGGGTGGGGCTGAGGTTCTGTCGTGTTGTGGGCCAAAAATCGACCGAGGCGTGCCAGGGAGGTTGGAGATCATCCTAGTGTGGTCTGTTTAATTTTCCGTGTCCATTTGGAAGGACAAACGGGCGAAGCAGCGCGAACGGGGCATTTTTGGGCCAAATCGATGTGCTATAGCCCACGATTTTGGGGAGGCCCGAGGTCCGGGCGTATTGTAGGCCAAAAATCGATCGGGCCATGCCAGGGAGGTTGGGGATCGTCCCAGTGTGGTCCGTTTAATTTTTTGTGGGTATTTCGGTGGACAAACGAACGAAAAGGCGCAAACGAGGCATTTTGGTGCCAAATTAGTGTGCTATATCCCACAATTTAGGAGGTGGGCCAGGGGTTCGGGCGTGTTATGGGCCAAAAATCGATCGAGGCGTGCCAGGGAGGTTGGGGATCATCCCAATGTTCTCCGTTTAATTTTTCGTGCCCATTATGGTTGACAAACGAGCTAAACGGCTCTAATGAGGCATTTTCGGGCCAAATTAGTGTAATATAGCACACGATTTTGGGAGTGGGCCCGTGGTCCTGGCATGCTGTAGGATAAAAATTGATTGGGGCGTGCTAGGAAGGTTGGGGATCGTCCCAGTGTGGTCCGTTTAATTTTTCGTGGCCATTTGGGTGGACAAATGGGCGAAACTGTGCAAAGGGAGCATTGCTGGCAAAATCGATGTGCTATAACCCATGATTTTGAGGGTGGGCCCAGGATCCGGGCATGCTGTTGGCCGATAATTGATCGAGGCATGCCAGGGAGGTTGGGGGTCATCCCAATGTGGTCCGTTTAATTTTTTGTGGCCATTTGGGTGGACAAACGGGTGAAATGGCATGAACGGGGCATTTTCAGGACAAATCGGTGTGCTATCGCCCACAATTTTGGGGCTGGACCCGGGTTCCAAGCATGCTATGGGTCGAAAATCGACCGGGGCGTGCCAGGGAGGTTGGGGATTTTCCCAATGCGGTTTGTTTAATTTTTCGTGGCCATTTGGGTGGACAAACGGGTGAAACAGTACGAACGTGGCATTTTGGGCTAAATAGTTGTGTTAAAGCCCATGGTTTTAGTGGTGGGCCCAGGGATCGAGCGTGTTGTGGTTCAAAAATTGATCAGGGCATACCAGGGAGGTTGGGGATCATCTCAGTGTGATCCGTTTAATTTTTCATGGCCGTTTGGAAGGACAAACGGGCAAAACGGCAAAAAATTGGGGATACTATAGCCCACAGTTTTGGGGGTAGGTCCGGGGTCCGGGCCTTCTGTAAGCCGAAAACTGACCTGGGCGTGCCAGGAAAATTGGGGATCGTCCCAGTGTAGTCCATTAAATTTTTTGTAGCCATTTGTATGGATAAAGGGGTAAAATGGTGCAGACAGAGAATTTTCGGGCCAAATCGGTGTGCTATAGCCCTTGGTTTTGGGGGTAGGCCCGGGGTCCGGGCGTGCTGCAGGTCGATATTCAATCGGGGATTGCCAGGGAGTTTGGGGATCAACCCAGTGTGGTCCGTTTAATTTTTCATGTCATTTGGGTGGACAAACAGGTGAAACGGCGCGAAAGGGGCATTTTTAGGCCAAATCGGTGTTCTATAGCCCGCGGTTTTAGGGGTGGTCCCGGGGTCCAGGTGTGATGACGGTCAAAAATCGACCGAGGCGTGCTAGGCGGGTTGGAGATCATCTCAGTGTGGTCTGCTTAATTTTTTGTGGGCATTTGGGTGTACAAACGGGTGAAACGGCGCAAATAGGGCATTTTTGGGTCAAATCTGTATGCTATAGCCCACGGTTTCGGGGGTGGGCCCAGGGTTCGGGCGTGCTCTATGCCGAAAATTGATCGGGGCATGCCAGGGAGATTGAGGATCGTTCCAATAAAGTCCGTTTAATTTTTCATTGCTATTTGGGTGGACAAACGGGCAAAACGGTGAGTACAGGTCATTTTTAGGCCTAATTGGTGTGCTATAGCCCACTATTTTAGGGGTGGGCTCCGGGTTCGGGCTTGCTGCAAGCCGAAAATCGACCGGGGCTTGCCATGGAGGTTGTGAATTGTCCCAGTGTGGTCTGTTTAATTTTTCGTGGCCATTTGGGTGGACAAACGGGCGAAACAGTGTAAACGGGGCATTTTTGGGCTAAATCGGTGTGCTATAGCCCACGATTTTAGGGATGGGCTCGGGGTCTGAGCATTTTGTGGGCCATAAATCGATCGGGGCATGCCAAGGATATTGGGGATCATCCCAGGGTGGTCCGTTTAATTTTTCGTGGCCATTTGGGTGGACAAACGAGCAAAACGGCACGAACGAGGCATTTTCGGGCTAAACCAATATGCTATATCCTATAAATTTGGGGGTGGGCTCGGGGTCTGGGCGTGTTGTGGGACAAAAATTAATCGGGGCATGTCAGGGAGTTTGGTGATCGTCCTTGTGCGGTCCATTTTTTTTCGTGGCCATTTGGGTGGACCAACGGGCGAAACGGCATGAACGGGGCATTTTGGGACCAAATCATTGTGCTAACGCCCACGATTTTGGGGGTGGCCCCGGGGTCAGGGCGTGCTGTTGGCCGAAAATCGACCGAGGCATGCCTGTGAGGTTGGGGATCGTCCCAGTGTAGTCAGTTTAATTTTTAGTTGCCATTTGGGAGGATAAACGGGCGACGTGGGGAACGGGACATTTTCATGCCAAATCAGTATGCTATAACATACGGTTTTGTGGGTGGGCTCAGGGTCCGAGCGCGTTGTGGGTCGAAAATTGATCAGGGCATGCAAGGGAGGTTGTGGATCGTCCCAGTGTGGTCCGTTTGATTTTTCGTAGCCATTTAAATGGTTAAACGGGCAAAACGGTGTGTATTGGGCATTTTCAGGATGAATCGATATGCTATAGCCCACGGTTTCGTGGGTGAGCCCAAGGTTCGGGCGTGTTATGGGCCAAAAATTGATCGGGGCATACCAGGGAGGTTGGGGATCATCCCAGTGTGATCCATTTAATTTTTCGTGGCTATTTGGGTGGACAAACGGGCAAAACGGTGCAAACAGGGCATTTTCGGGCCAAATAGGTGTGCTATAACCTACGGTTGTGGGGGTGGGCTCGGGGTTCGGGCGTGCTGTGGGCCAAAAATTGATCGGGGCGTGCCAGGGAGGTTGAGGATCATCCCAGATTGGTCCATTTAATTTTTCGTGGCCATTTGGGTGGACATACGGGCGAAACAGCGTGAATGGGTATTTTCGGGTCAAATCAGTGTTCTATAGCCCATGGCGCAAAGGGGGCATTTTTGGGCCAAATCAGTGTGCTATAGCCCAATGTTCTGGGGTGCGCTTGGGGTCCGAGCGTGCCGTGGTCCCAAAATCAATCAGGGTGTGCCAGGGAGGCTTGGGAGCGGCGTAGTGCGGGCCATTGGGGTGGTTGATGCCATTTGGGTGGTCAAAAGGACAAAACGGCACGAAGGGAGCATTTTTGGGTTAAATCGGTATGTTATAGTCCATGGTTCCAGAGGTCGGCCCAGGATTCGGGCATGCCGTGGGCCCAAAATCGATCGGGGTATGTCAGGGAGGCTTGGAAGCTGCTTAGTGTAGGCCATTGGGGTGGGCGGTACCATTTAGGTGGTCAAACGAGCGAAATGGCACAAAGGGTGCGTATTTGAACCAAATCGTTGCGCTATATCCCACGGTTCCGGGGGTAAGCCCGAGATCCGGGCGGGCCGTGGGTCCATAATCGATGGTGCGTGCCAGGGAGGCTTGGGGCGGCTTAGTGTTTGCTATTAGGGTGGGCGGTGCCATTTGAGTTGTCAAACGGGCGAAACAATGCAAAGGGCGCGTATTTGGGCTAAATCGATTTGCTATAGCCCACAATGTCGGGGGTGAGCCCGGGGTATGTGCATGTCGTGGGCTCAAAATTGATCGGGGCGTGCCAGGGAGGCTTGAGAGCTGCCTAGCATGGACCGTTTGGGTTGGCGATGAAATTCGGGTAGTCAAACTACAGAAATAGCGCGAAGGAGGCATTTTCGAGAAAATAGATGTGCTATAGCCTACGGTTTTGGGGTGGACCTAGGGTCCAGGTGTGTCGTGGGTCTTAAATCGATCAGGGCGTGCCAGGGAGGCTTGAAAGCGGCCTAGTATGGGCCATTGGGGTGGGCGGCGCCATTTCCGTGGTCAAATGGGCAAAACGACGCGAAAGGGGCATTTTCGAGCCAAATCGGTGTGCTATAGCCCACGGTTCTGAGGGTGGGCCCGGGATCCAGGTGTGTCGTAGGCCTAAAATCGACTGGGGCGTGCCATGGAAGCTTGAGTGTCGTACTATGGGCCATTAGGGTTGGTGGTGCCATTTGGGTGGTCAAACGGGCGAAACGGCACAAAGGGGCGATTTTGGGCCAAATCGGTGTCTTATAGCCCATAGTTTCGAGGGTGGGCTCGGGGTCTGAGCGTGTCGTAGGCCCAAAATTGACTGAGGCGTGTCAGGGAGGCTTGGGAATGGCCTAGTATGGGCCATTGGGGTGGGCGGTGCCATTTGGGTAGTCAAACGGGCGAAACGGCACGAAGGGCGCGTATTTGGGCCAAATCGATTTGCTATAGCTGACGATTCCGGGTGTGGGCTCGAGGTTCGGGCTTGTTGTGGGCCCAAAATCAACTGGGGCGTGTCAGGGAGGCTGGAAAGCGACCTAGTGTGGACCTTTAGGGTGGTCCGAGCCATTTGGATGGTCAAACGGGCAAAATGGCGCGAACGGGGCATTTTTGGGTCAAATCGGTGTTCTATAGCCCATGATTTCAAGGGTGGGCCTGGGGTCCGAGTGTGCTGTGGACCCAACATCAATCGGGTTGTGCCAGAGAGGCTGGGGAGCGGCCTAGTGTAGGCCTTTGGGGTAAGCGGGTCCATTTGGGTGGTCAAATGGGCGAAACAACACGAACGAGATATTTTCGGGCTAAATCAATGTGTTATTGCCCACGGTTCTGGGGGTAGGCCGGAGGTCGGGGCGTGCTGTGGGCCAAAAATCTACCGGAGGGTGCCAAGGAAGTTGGGGAGAGTAGTGTGGGTTTTTGGGGTAGGCAGAGCCATTTGGGTGGTCAAATGAGCGAAACGACGCAAACGGGGCATTTTCAGGCCAAGTCGATGTGCTATAGCCTACGATTTCGATGTTCGAGCGTGCTATGGGCCCAAAATTGATTGGGGCATGCTAAGTAGGCTGGGGAGCAACCAAGTGTGGGATTTTAAGGTGGGCAGGGACAAATTGGTGGTCAAACAACGCGAACGGGACATTTTCGAGCCAAATCGATGTGCTATAGCCCACAGTTCTAGGGGTGGGCCCGAAATTCAAGCATGCTGTGAGCTAAAAATCGACGGAAGCGTGCCAGGGAGGCTGGTGAGCAACCTAGTGTGGACCTTTGGGTGGGGCGAGGCCATTTGGGTTGTCTAACAGAAGAAACGCCGCAAACGAGGTATTTTCGAACCAAATCGATGTGTTGTAGCCCACAATTCTGAAGGTTGGCCGGAGGTCCGAGCGTGCCATGGGTCGAAAATCAACTAAGGCATGCCAGAGAGACTGGTGGGCAGCCTATGACGGGCCTTTGAGGTGGGCAGGGCCATTTGTGTGGTCAAACGTGCGAAATAGAGCATTGATCAACGTGAAATATATGTATAACGCCCGTACACTTAACTAGTAAAAGTAAATTCTCCCAAAATTTCTATCCTTTCCTCGACATTCCACAGTGACAAGATACAAGACTTTTATCAAGAATAAATGCTAACAAGCCACTATGCATTAAAATATAGCTTAGTGAAACTGTCAAAAGATTTGCTTCCCGAAAGAAATGAGAAATTTGATTTGATCATGATACAAATTAGAAACAAAAAATTAGTAACGAACATTTACATCAGGTTGAGAACCATTTGGTTCCGGTAAAATCATGAGAGCTCGCTCTCCCCTCGACTTTGCTTCGCAGAAAAATGACCTTTTTCCTTGGATATATTGTCGAGAACTACAGTACTATCCTTATCTTCCTTCAATTTGAAAGTCCAACCTAGAAAATCAGACTCCGAAAACAACAAAGTTGGAGTTGCTGTGTAGAATGCAAGGGGGGCCTGTTTAACTCGCTTCCTAATCTGCATTTTAAGTATCATAGTTACGAACGGCCATTACATGCAACATTACAGGAGGCAGATTGCCAGCATACAACATGGAGACGAGTCAAAATGCCAACAACATACCCCCAGTGTATTCCCACAATGTGGGGTCTGGGGAGGGTCAAGTGTACGCAATCCATACCACTACCTCTCAAATGAAGTAGAGAGGTTGTTTCCCATAGACCCCGGAGTTAAAATGCCAAAACCCGAAAAAGGGATGTCAAAAACCCAATACGAAAGGAAATTTAGTCCTGCGACTGTGAGGTCTACGACAGCCCCAAAAGAGAAAAAGCAACTCAGGCCATTTAATCAAATGACACAATTCATCGGTTAAAGCAATTGTAATACTGAAGAGAGTATGTCAGCCAATTGCAGCAAACTTTTCTAGAAAAATTATTGTCAACCGATAAGTAAATGATTATCATTATGTAACCAAAACAACTGTAGTTGCTTAGTGAACATTACCTCATCACCAAAAATTGTTGCATATGGACCAGAACTGAAATCTTTGACTGCAACTTCAGTAGTTTTAGCTCTTACTGTCAAATCATTCTCAAGGGACAAAATAAATCTAACAACACGTAAAAGAAGAAACAGACTTAGTTCAAAAGCTCAATTAAACCAACCATAAATGCCCATTGACACAGGAGAACCTATAATCATATGATACACTTGCCTTGAAACCGGTGGGCAGTAGTGATGACGAAGTGTGTCAACTTCCCACAAAGAACTCCCTGTGGAATGGTAGAATTCAACACATCATCTATGTCAAAAATAGTGTTTTAAACAAGCAAAATGAACTTTACATTGAGGAAGCGCTCACTAGTCACTTCTATACCTTACAAATACCCCAACAACCAAAGCATTTCTAATGACTAAGCAAAAACACTCGGAATATTGATCCAGAAAACTTAACTTCCACTTAAAGGCATACTTGATCCCAACACCAATGCAAAGATCCTCTAGCTAAAAAAGGCCAAGTAATTCCTTGGCCATCCCTTTCCACCGAAAGAAGAATGGAAAGTATTCTCCACCAAAAACGGTAGTAATATAACCCCAAACAAAAAAAAATAATTAGACAAGTACCAATTCAAGTTGATTGGGGACTTTGAAAAGCCTTTTAACAGATTAGAAAGAAAAAAGAGGAGACGGCAAAATGCTTGACACGACATTGGTTGAACCACTGAAGCTTAGAGTTATAAGGTCATGGGAATGCATTTTCAACACAATTTCGAAGGAAACAAGAAGTGGTGCAGGAGACTGTGATAGCTGAACTATTGAACTTTATAATATGCCATGAAACGAGAAAATTACTCATTGCGTTAGTCTTCAACGGATCAGTCTGCTTGTCATCAAAAGGATCAATGCCAGTCTTCATGCTTGATTTTAATCTGCTGGGACTGGAGACGTTGTTGCTATCATCAGCCCCACTACTCTCTGCACTTTTAATGTCTGTAGTAGTCTCACTACCACCCTCCTACAAAGAATTTTTACCTCAAATATGAGCTTTACAAATCTACAGTTACAAGGTAGCAGGTAAAAACTTTACTATGACATTTTACAAACAGAAATATTTTGCACCTGCGTCACACAAGTTTTTTTTTGAGAAGGTAACATCTTTTGTATAACTATTTGCTGCATAAAAACTGCAGTCATTCATACTTACAATGGAATAAAGGAAGAAGTACTAAGCTATAACCTACTTACAGAGATCCTATAACATCAACAATAGATTCTACATCTTCCATATATTCATGTTTACACCAAAAATAGAAAAGGGCCAGACATTTCACCTTCCTGCGTCACACAAGTTGTGTCATCCATTCACAAAATAAATAATAACTACTCAATCACAAACTAGTCAGGGTTAACTAAATGAGTGTTGTACATCCATTCTGCTCTATTTAGATCCGTTTCGCTCCATTGCTCAATAAATTTGTTTTCTACACAAACTAGGGGTTCCCTAAATCTCAGTTTAGTCCTTCACTGCCCCACATAGATACAACATCTCAAACAATGACTTCAGCAGAAAAGTAGGGTAAGATGCCATAGTCTTACCTGGTGCACCAAGCAATTTATGGAAGGATGTCTCCTCAAGAGATTATGAATTAGAGCGACAATGACTAATGCTCCTGAAGGAGGGACGGCAAGTGATAGCCGACTGAGTTTTTTACAAAATGAAGCTGCCAAATATGCAGGAAGAAGTGGTGATTTCAAGCATGAATCAAGAAGCTGCAAGTGACATTCTGCAATTAGCGTCCATAAACATAACTAGATCTACCATATTGCAACATATTGAAAAAAATATTTCCATCCAAGACAATCACAAATTAATTGACAAGTAAACCATGTTGTACTGACACCTTCTCTTTATTGATCAGAAATTAACTCATTTTTCAATGAGCAACACACGAAATATCACATATCTCAAATAACCCTTTTCTGCTTGATAAGATCAGTTCAGTATGCATACTCCTCCAGAGAACCAATGATGGAACTACGATGGACTTCATGAATCTGAATTCACTTCCTAAACTACAGAGATGACAGTAATCCAATGAAAACCAACAACAACAAAAAACCCAGTGTATTCCCACACAGTGGGGTCTGGCAAGGGTAAGAAGTACGCAGTCCATATCACTACCTCTGGAGAAGTAGAAAGGCTGTTTCCGATAGGCAGAAAATGTAGCATATGCAGAACATTTCCAAGTTTACAGTAATTCATACTTTCTTTGGGAGCATGCAACAAAGAAAGTCTGATAGTCCTTGCCTTCAGGTGGAAATTCATGTTACATATGGGATTGGTATAGCAGCTCAAGTCAATTGTAACTCCAAACCAAAACAAACACAAACTATAATCCCCAAAAAAAGATCTCATTGTTTGAAAGTCCGCATAGCAACCATACAACGAGAGAAAAATAAAAATTTTGCTATTACCTGGAAGAACCTAGCCCTATGTTTTGCCATAAAAATAGAAGGTTCCAATAGAGCATAAAGCTTTTCATAGAAGTTGGGGTAATCAAGACCATGTTGTGTCATGAGAACGAATAAGCTGCTAAGAGCCATCACACTGACTACCCCGCCAATATCATATGACCGGGTTAAGAAATCACTGCATATGAAAAAGTACTGGAGTCACTCATCAAGACTTGTTAAGTCTGAATGAATAGAATCAATGAGACAAACAAGAACAGAGTACAATGTATTACCACAACATGAGAGAGTTAGACAGATAGGGAATAACAACTTGGTGAAGGTTCACCAGAACCTGAGATCAGAAAGCAAAAGAGAGAATGTTAGAAATCGTCATAACAATCACGTTTCAGGAGTTAGAAAGCAGAACAGAAACACAAACAAAGCTGACTTTGGAATAATACCACTTCAACCAAATCTTTTGAGAGGGTCTTTGGAAAAGTTAATGTGAAATAGATTTTACTTCTCTGTCCCAGAATTGTTGCCCATCGACTTTCAAATGCTAGTTGAGGTTGGTCAAAGCTAAGGTTATGCTAAAATTTCACAATTTTGTACAGTTTCATGATAAAGATTAACTCGTGAAAACTGCTAAATCATATTGAGGGACTATTAGCCATAGGACGGATATCTATTTTTCCACATAAACATGCACTACAAAACATTAAAATTCAAATGAAAATCACGGTGTAATATGACAGCACCCACTAACCACAACTTGGATCAAGTTGTGGTACTGGATAAGAAAAGAATAGGAGGAGAAGAGATCATGGAAGTACAGACGTTCCCAAAATATGAAATTAAAAAGACAATAAAAGCACCAAGACCTTGTTCCAATGCATGAAATAGATATCCAGTCAATGGACTGTTTATTTACCTCTTTGTAAAGATCAACAGGAAGTGGAAGTCCAAGGAATGATATCCAGGCTTTAGTAAATCTCAGTTTCATCTTTTTTGCAATGTTGGCTGGAGATAAAACCTGAAAATCACGAAGTATTTAAAATATTAGCTTGCATCAAAACCCAAAGAGAATCAGTAAATGTCCATAACGAACACTCTAACAATGTGAGGTACACAAAGAAAAAGGTCTTTTTTTAATTCTTAATTTCTTTTCTTTTTTAATTACGAAGTTTTTTCACTAGATACCTTGATATTAGTTGATTCATCCTTGCACTGCTTTCCGGTGTGCTCTTTCTCATTTTCTTTTCCAGTAAATATACCTAAATCCACATAAATATAAAATCACATCAACAGGCAATAAGACAAAAATATTAAGTTAGAATAGGTCACATTGCACGCATTGCCAAGAAGAATGATACGAGCAGCTTGCTTTAGGCCTGAACTAGTAAAAACTAAAAACTGCTAAAATTTAAACTGTAGAATCCTGTCAAACTCTCTTTTTCTTTTCCTTGTGATCTGGTAATTTCTCTACATCTTCCCCTCCTCTCGATTTTTCTTTCAAAAGCTTTTTTATAGATAAATTGTTCTTCAATTTAGAAGTTTGATTTCTCTGTTTGTTCAATGCCAGCTTCGCCTTTTGATTCCTTTCCTTTACATAGTCAGATTTTTAGTGAACCTTGTATTTGCTTCTAACCTTTGTTACCAGGAAGCGTTCACCATGGGTAGAAGAAGTTCACAATGTAGGAATGCTGCGATGCTGGAGAGTGATGACACATAGCGTGAGTTCATCGGCAACTACTCGGTCGGATATGATGTTATCTGGTTTGGATGAGGTTCAATTTGATAAGGAGATTGTCCTTGATCAACGCATGGATGCCCTTAATGAGAAAAAGGGACTCAACAAGAGAGAAGGCTTGACATCAATTTAAGAGGGTTTCAAGATCCAACGCAAATTTCTTGAAAAGAAGTTAGCCACATTATTGTAACAATATTTGAGTTCCATTGAACATGGTTTCTCCGAGGAGACAGCTTTCCCATCGCATGTTATTGGGCGTCTAATTTTAACTGCTGGCCCTAGGGTCAAAGCACAAGATTCTGGAAGAATCAGCAACACCTATCTCAGAGGCTCTTAAATCTAGGTCTGATACTTCTAAAACACCCTTGATACTGGAGTGTTTGGCATTATCACCTTTGTTGGTGGTGAAGAACCAAAATAAACAGAAAGTCTATGCAATTGATGAGGCAAGTCATTAATCCAAAACTGGGTCCTAATGTGGCTACTGCTAAACCTTTACGAGCAACGATAACAGCAGTTGTATCTTCATGGTCTTCCCTTCTTACTACCATGGATGGACACCTAACCCCAAAAAGTTGGCAAGGGTCAATCTCCTGCTTCTCAACTCTTCTAGACAAGGAAGACCGATCTGTGCGCATTGCAGCAGACAAAGCACTTGCTTTAGTTTTTGAAGTGGAGTCTGGAAAAGTTTTCTGGAAAATCTAAAGGATCTAGTGACAGCTCCACAGATGAAGCTAACAAATCTAGTGAATATAACATATACAGGGATCAAGGAAAAAAGTCCTGAACCAGGTAAGAACCCTTTCAGCAGAGGCTGGAAGTAAAGGGCCAGCCGAAAAGGGTCTTAATAATCAAATAAACACATTTCGAGATATATTGGAAATTGGAATTTCTAGAGGATGGCTATAGTCCCGGGATCTCAATCAAGATTGGTGGAGAACCATTTAGCACCAGTACATGGCTTCATCTGATAAAATTAATTTCCTTAAGCTCTT
Source organism: Capsicum annuum (assembly GCF_002878395.1). Lineage (NCBI taxonomy): Eukaryota > Viridiplantae > Streptophyta > Magnoliopsida > Solanales > Solanaceae > Capsicum > Capsicum annuum. The sequence goes on from NC_061119.1 coordinate 1,484,620, forward strand.
CCTTGGAGGAGGATTTGAAGCTTATTCAGGAAATAAATCTTTTCATAATGTATTTGGTTCCACGCCAAAAAAAAAAAAAAAATCCCAGTTGCTGAGCAACGTGTATCTGGGACTGAAAAGAGTATGTCCAAGTCACCAAATTCAGTCCTTAACAAGGCCAGGACTCAATTTCAAAACAAGCAAAGAATGCTATCTCATGACACAATGTTGGCTACTATACGGGTGGTGATGAGTTCGGAATAATTGAAGTTGCACTGGCAAAGTTCTCAGCCAAGACATCCGAGGACAATTGTCCTTCGCATCAAAATTATTTCATTCATAGTCGCAGATTTAATGATCATTTTGTTGCCACTTAGTATTCCTTTTTCTTCTTTTCATTAAGTAGAAACTTACATTTGACTTGGTGCCTCAGATGGAGATTAGTGATGCATAAGCAAAGCCAGCAACCATATTCTGTGCAAAAAAATAAAAACAATCCTGCCAAATGAATGTTTCAAAAATCAAAACCAAATAGAGTGATACATGCACCGTATACACATTACAGCTATGCGTTAGGTATTTTACTGCCCTCACTCAGCAAGTATCTACACCTGAGATCGATGTGGAATGGCGAGATTATTTCAAGTTATCCCCAAGAGAGATTGTTTCAAGTACCTAGGATTTGTAATCCAAGGTAATGGCAAGACCGATGAGGATGTCACACATCATAGTGGTGCGCGATGGAGAAATTGAGGCTAGCTTCTGGGGTATTGTGTGATAAGCAAGTACCACCTAAACTAAAAGGTAAGTTCTACGTGGTTAGACCGACTATGTTGTATGGGACTGAGTGTTGGCCTGTTAAGAACTCTCATGTTCAGAAGATGAAAGTTGCGGAGATGAGAATGTTGAGGTGGATGCGTGGTGATACTATGAGAGACATAATTAGGAATGATGAGATACAGGACAAGGTAGGAGTGACTTCCACGGTGGACAAGATGAGGAAAGTGAAATTGAGATGGTTTGGGCATGGAGGAGTGCGTATGCCCCAGTGAAAAGTTGTGCGCGATTAGTAGTGGTGGGCGTTAGGAGAGGAAGAGGCAGGCCAAAAAGGTATTGGGTATAAGTGATTAGATAGGACCTGGTTCATCTTGACCTTACCTAGGGCAACCTTAGATAGGAGAGTTTAGAGGTCGCGTATTAGGGTTGAAGGTTAGTTAATAGCCGAGGGTCTCTCACTTCCCTGTGAGATAGGCTCGGAGGTTTTTCTTGGACCTCCCGCATTTTCACTATTGTAGTTCCTTGAGCTTCGATTTTAGCTTTCACTAGTGTTTTGTGTTGATTATTGCATCACTTCATTTTCGTCACTGACCTTTCTAGCATACCCTTAATGCTGAAGAATACAATCATACCAGTTTTCTTAAAAAAAAAAAAAAAAAGCTGATTGTTTCTACCTGATCATCAACCCATCACAATCCTCTCCCTTCATATGGTCTTTAGACCGACTTACTTTGCCAACTTAATACATAAGGTGTAAAAATTGCAAATACCCAAAATACAAGGCTATGAAGTGTAATCTTTAGATCAGAACCTTGAAATGTTATCTTTCCAATTCTTAACGACAGTTGCAATATACCGTTAAAAACATAAAAAGCTATTTGTTGATAAAAAGTGATTGAACAACAATAAATAGCCAAAATAACGATGATGGATCGTGAATTCTGCTAGGATAAACATTTTTCCATATATCAATACAAGTAGATGTCGGATAGAGGTAAATGGAATAACATGGCCATTGAGGTTCTTATAGTCATCCCTAACGTGCTTGGGACTAAGTCTTAGTGGTTATCCTTGTGTTAGAAGTTAAATAGGGATGAAGCACTATGTCTGGATTAAATAATTGGGAAAGTGAAATTACCTGCAGCTTTCCACATATCATATTTTGACTTGACATCTGAACCTTCCAAGGGAGGGATACGTGATAGTAGATAATATAACTTGTGAACTGAGAGGTCCAAGCTTTAAACCATGAAAAACAAAGTTACAAAAGAAAAATAATGAGCCCAATGTTTTCACACGAATAAACTAAAACTTCCTGGGTAATGACTAAAAGGAAGAATTGCTTCTATTAGTTGAAAATAGATGCGGCATGCAGAACCAAAAGAAAAAACCATCATATACACTTGGTCAAAACAAATGTCAACGTATTTAATAGTAGAAAGTAGAAACATCTGATGGGATGGAAAGAAACAAGACTTCTATTGCAAATTAAATAGATATATATATATATATATCCTGGATCTGAAAAGGTGTTAAAGGGCGCAGTTTACAAATGACATGCCAAAATAACCGTTTTCAATTCTCTAAGACATGCAAATTCTGTGATCTGTAGAAGAGTTGGAAAAGAAAAGCCAATTGAAAAGAAAGCAAGGCTGAACTTGGGCCTTGGCATCTATAATTAGATAAGGACATAAAAGGTGAACTAATACTCTTTTTGAGAACCATCATGCAGATGAAATTTGATCAGGGTAAATAAATCTCACAGAAGCATCAAAAGTAGATGACATAATCATATTTTTTATTTTTATTATGATAAATGTGGTGTCCGGACCAGCTTGTGCGCACCTCGACTAAATTCATGGGATACCTGCCACCTTCCATCGGCAATATGTACCAGGTAACTCTGTCCACCAAGGCTAGAACAGATGAGAAGAAATCACCTAGTATTTGTCTCTGTTGGGAATTTAACCTGAGACATCATGGTGCTCGTCCCACTTCATTGAACCACTAGGCCACACCCTTGGGTGCATGACATAATCATATTTGATACAATATTACTTGCCTTGGCTTTCCGTAACACAAATATCTACCATAGTTAATCAAATGTTGCAAACAATCAGCACCCAATACAAAATGAAAAATAGTTATAATACATTAATTGAGAAAGGAAAAAAATTGTCCACATGATAAAAAATGGAATTAAACCATCAAGTAATGTCTCACGGAAGGAAATAAGCATCAATCAGATATTTAGACCAACCTTGATTCTGGCTTGTTCACACTGCTAGTGTCTAGGCCCTCCCTTCTATCATCTGATAGTAGAAACAACAAAAAAGGGATGAGAACACGTGCAAGAAAAATAAACGAGGTAAAGAGAAGATGATATTAATATGGGGTAAATAAGGTAGTTATACCCGAGATATCTTTGGCTCCTATGCTTTGGGAAAGCTTTTTGAAGCTGATATAAGTAAAATATCTGATGAAAGAAACCAAAAACATATAAAAATGTATTTGGGCTGATCATTATTTAACCTGATTAAACATGAATGCAGCCAACAGACAGAACTGTATGAAGCTCAATGAAATGTCTCAGCATATAAGAACGTATCTCAGCCATGCTAAAAATAGAATTAAGAGAATCCCCTACTTCCATTCTCCTTAAAAACATAATCATTTGAGGAAATAGTCTTCATACCGTATATCAATGTACTTAAAATACTTCGATGAGAGCAAATCGAGCAAAACATCATGGACATCGAGGGAGGAATGAACCTGCAACATAGAAAGAGAACCAAAGTATGTATCTTTTTTCGACCATTAGAAAGAAAACAAAAGTATCCTCAAATGAAGTTCCTTGCAAAAACTACGAATGCAATAAATAAAAGATGTGGCCATTACTGTAACTTACAATGCGATCAAGAAGCCTGTGGTAAATAGCAGAGTGAAACTTCCCACCATTTCCAACTTTCACAAACTCCATCAACGTATCCAACACAACTTCCTAATCATCCAACCCAAAGTTAAAACACACACATCATATCCATCCTTCAATGAGAAAAACTTTACTCCCCTATCCCAATTTATGTAGCACCTTTCAAATTTTGAGATTCAAACAAGTCTTTTCTTTAACAGTAATTTTTCCATAATCTTTTTAATATTTTCATTCGTGTCACTTAAATACTTTATAAAAGTAGTTTTCAAATATGTAAATTTTCTTTCTAAAAAATTAAAGATCATTAACCCGAATTCACAGTCAAAAATTAAGGGCCGTTTGGCCATGAAATTCTTTCACTTTTTTCCCAGTGTTACACGTTCAAAAAATTTCGGTATTTACTTTTTCCACTCTAAATTACCCAGAAAAATTCAATAAAACAACTCTAATGCATTTCATGGGCAACCAGATACTATCATCTTTCACAACAAAAACTATTCAGAATGAAACTAACATTCTGACTGTCGAAATTCAAAGTGAGCCACATAAATTGAAAAATACTTAAAGAGTAAGTCGGAGTGGCCGTTACTCTGAGTGCTTCATCGGATTCGGAACAAATAGCAATATAAAGGAGGGAATGCACGAGGTCATCAAACTTGGAACGAATAAATAAACTCTGGATCACTCTGCGAGACTGAACTAGTAGAAGAAGGGAGTCGGGGAAGAAGAGGAAGGAAAAATGACTGAAGAGAAAGTAGAGATTCGAGTGTGTATTTTGGACTGCGAGTAGATGGATTGATGAATGAAAGGAGAAGAGGAAGATTGTTGATGTGTGCTCTTGATGAAAGAAGTTGGTGACCTAGGGTTTTCAGTTCTGATAATGTGTATTTCTCTTTGTTTTTCTTCTGCTTCTTTGCTGCTGCCATAGATTTTTGACTCAATTGCAAATAGCTTACAAATTTAAGCAATGGAGGAAGTGTAGAGGAAGGAGGATGTTCGCAAACACAGGGTTTAAGGTAGCGCAAGTTGTATTTTATATTTTTATAAATTATTAATATCAAAATATAAATATATATAATTTTTAATGCTCTAGATATGTATTTTATATTTTTATAGTAATAATTTATAAAAATATAAAATATAGATGTATTTATATTTTTGTAGTAACAGTTTATAAAAATACAAAATACAAATTACACAAATCCACATACTTAGAGTCATTAATACTTCCTTCATTCCATTATCGATCTCAATTTTTTTAATTTGATGTCTCATTTTACTTGTCTTTTTTTATCAATCATGACAAAACAAAAGAAAAATTCACGTTTTATCCTTTGCATTAATTATTTTTTCTTCAAATTATATTGTAAATATCATTTAAAATTGCCTTTTTATTAATTTACTTACATATTGTAGTTTCCCTCAACCAAGTAACACTCCACCATTTACTCTCCAAATCACGTTTTTTGATTTATGACAACCTTCCACTCCCAAAACTAGGGGTAACTTCTCCACTTGAAACTTCAGCACTATTATTTCTCTCACTTCTGCACCTATCCATATCAAATCGATTTCACCAATTTCATTGTCTTTTTTGAATTATTTAATCAATCTTGAATATTTTTTTAATCTTTTAAGTCAATATTCATCAAGGGAAAGAGGAGAAATTGAAGAATTAGTTGCTATATTTTCGAAGAAAACGGCCAAGGTTATGGCGATGGTATGGACGAACGATGAGGGGCAACATTTTAATGGTCAAACAGGCGAAACAATGCAAACGGACCATTTTTGACGACTTTCGGTGGGTGGGCTCGAGGCCAGGGAGGTTACCCTCCCCCCTCCAGACGCTCTGTGGAGCAGATGTGGGTGGTCCGGTGAGGTTCTTTTGGTGGTCAAATAGGTAAAATGGCGCGAACGGCTGTTTTTGACGACTTTCGGTTCGGTTGGTGGGCCAGGAGCGTATTTTGGCAAAAATCAACCGAAGGCCCCCTAACGCCCTGTCGAGCAGATCTGGATAGTCCCAGCGGAGCCGTTAGGGCCATTTTGATAGTCAAACGGGTGAAACGATGTGAACGGATCATTTTTTATGGGTGTTAGCCCACAGTTCAGTGGTTGGGCCTAGGACTAATGATGTCAAAAAGATTTGATTGGCCCCTTTTTAAAAGCAATCATTTGTAGAAAATATATTTATGAACTATTTGGTTAGTTAAAAAGCATTTTTAAGCTAAGTTGACTAACAACTACATTTTCAAACAAAAAAATGTAGAGGGAGATAAAGATCAGTGGCGGAGTTAATATTTAAAATTAAAAAATGTGAATAAAAGAATTAGTCGAAGGAGGTTAAATGTCTTCTATATATATATATATAATAATTTTAAATTTGTATAAATAATATAATTTTTCGACGAAGGGGCTAGCTCTGCCCCTAGATAAGACTATTTTCCCTATAAATAACTAATGCAGTAAATGAGCCTTGTCTTGATGTTATAAATTAATGAGATTACATTAATAACAAGTGGGATTTTTTTCCCCCATATAGGAGTATAATGTTATAGAATACATAGCTACAAATCAAAATCAATTAAAAGTTACAATTAATTAGTTTTTTCAATAGAAATTTTTGTGTATGAAAAAAAATGGAGAAGACTCTTATGAAATCTGCAATATTTGTTAAGGCCCTATTGCTAATCATCATGGGTAAGTAATTCATTTTTTAATAGATTTTTTTTTTTTATAATTCCTTGCTAGTATATATAGAGAGCGAGAGAAATAACTGAAAAAAATATTTTTTTGTTAATCCATAAATAACCTATTATTAAATAGTCTTTCCAAAAAAAAAATAGTTGTTAAATATAATTAGCAGTCGATTTTTTTTTATGCAATCTCTCTATCACTAATTTCAATTCTTTTTTGTTGTATAAATTATTTAATTTATCATCTCTTATTTTTCGTTTGTCCCTTTTTTTTTTATAGACTTGACAAAATTCAATAGTTTTGACCAAAATCTTGTATTTATATTAGCAATTATTTTTTACGTATAACTAATTTATTCAAGACTCAATAAGTAACCTTCAGTAGAATTCAAAGATGATAAACTCAAAATTCTTGATGAGGTTATGTACTTCAAATACAAATGAATTATATTTTTGTTTGTATCTGAAATGATAATTTGATTTGTTTTAAATACTTTCAGTTGCAGAAATTTCATCCAATAAGGTTGCAGACGAAGAAGTGATTGTTTTTATTGTGTATTTTCCATAGATGTTATTGCATTGGCAAGTCCAAGTTTGAAGTGGCGTTAAACCCAAGAATTAATATAAAGATGAAAATTTATTCACATGAATCGAGTGGAGAATCATTTTTTATGGTCGATCTATCGACTCTTATCATGTATGTTTCAATTTCCTAAATAAATGTGAACTTCAAAATTCTTGTTCTGTTTATTTCAATTTCCTAAAAATTATGAATACTAATGTGTTAAAGAATTGATATAGAGAAATAGGAAATCCTAACTATTAAATACTTAATTTCCTTTAATTAAGTACTTTTCTAAAATTATTTTAAAAGGCAAAAAAATTGACAAAATATATATATATATATATATATATATATAACTATGAATGCTTGTCCATGACCCTCTTTTATAAATAAAATTATATAAATTCATGAGATTACACTAATAACAAGTTAGATTTTCTTTCACCCCTATATAATATAATACTATGAATAGAATATATTTCTCAAAATCAATTAAAAGTTATAATTAATTATTTCTCCCTAACCCTAATTTATCGTTAAATAATTTGTTGGTTAACAAAATATTTTTGATAATTCATCACTAAATAGATCAATCATATGTAACCCATTATTAAATAGAATTTTTAAGTTCATTTTTATATATGATTAGCAGTTCAATTTTTTCTGTTTAATCATGCTACTTTTATGTCATTAATTTCATTTTATTTTTTTTTTGTATAAACTATTTAATTTCCCTTCCTTTTGTTTTTTGTTCATCCAATCTTTATGTATGTATATGTAAAAAATTGAGTGAGAAAACAAAAATTATTAACGCAAAATCCTAAATCTGCTTATGTAATTCAAAAATGAATGGATTATATTTTAGTTTATATTTGAAATTATGATTTAATTTGTTTAATTATTTTCAGTTGCAGATATTCCATTTAATACAGTGGCAGAAGAAAAATTGGAAAAATGTTATGAAAAACGTGATTGTCATTATTGTTTTATGCCTGAGTGTATTTTTTATAGATGTTTTTGCATAGGATTAATGTCACAAAGAAAATTTATTTGCACTCGATATTTAAATGCTATGTATGAGTGTGGAATAAATTTTAATAGTCAATGTATAGACTCTTATCATTTATGTTTCGATGTGGACTTCAAAACTTTTAAGAGAGATGCAAGGTCAAAAATATTGAAGAGAATTTGCGTCACAAAATTTCATTAAAACTGAATATTCTGCTAAATTAATTATTAAATTTTAATGCAACTATAACTAATTATTATACTCTAGAATTTTGCTAAGGGTGTTCAAAAATTTAAATATATTTCTCAAAAGTAGTTTTTGATCTATATATATATAATTTTATTTTTTTTATATACGGTATAATTTTTTGATGAAGGATGTTCAACTGACCACCCTTCGATCAATGTTCAACTGCATCATTGGAAACATATAAGAATAAGAATATTTTCAAGAGTTATATAGCTTTAACTACCCAATTAGTCAATAATATTGTCCGCTTTTTGAGCTTAGACTCACACGACTTTTTTTTTTTTTTTTCCATTCGGTGTCCAGTACCCCCATTGGAGTCCGATTAATCTGGATTCGTGCCGGATAGGGCCCCATTCGGGGGGTAGCGCTCCCAACAGAGTTTTCTCCATGCTCAGGATCGAACCTTCGACCTCTGGTTAAGGGTAGAACAGCCCCATCCGCTGTACCACAACCCATGTTGGTGACTCACACGACTTTAAAATACACTAATTCATTCAAAGACATAGACTTTCCATTTCTTTGTCTTACTAGCGCAGACATTCGTCAATGATGAAAGTCGCTGAACTTCAAACTTGAGTGGAGAAAGAGGGCGAGACCCTCAAAGAGCTTTTAGGGACTGGGAAAGACGGGTGGATTAAATAATAATACCTCATAAGGACAAGGTTGACCCATATTCTATTATTTTCTAAAATGAAGATTGATTAATCTTTAAGGTCATTTGGTAGCTGGTTTGGAGGTGAATAATATATGTATTAAATCCCATATTGTGTTTGATTTGCAATTTAGAAATCCACATAATTATACATGTACAAGTTATGATGAAATCTATATATTATTTTTCGGACAAAAGATGGGATAATTAATACATGAATAACGAATCTTTGCATAGTTAATATCTTCATTACTCACACATAGCATAATTCTAACCAGCTACCGAATCACCCCATTTGCATTAACTTCTAATTAATGTCATTAACCATATAATTTTATTAGCAAATTGTATTCAAATCAATAACCCAAAGAAAACAAGTATTGACCAATTGCTTTTATTGCACTACCACTATATATATATATAATGCTAAACAAGAACTTTCTCCAAATCATTCCAAAGTTTATAATATTTTCTTTTATAAAGTAAAGTAGTGAAAAAAAAATATGGCCAAAATTGTGATGAAATCTGCTTCTTTTGTTGCTTTGTTGCTGATCATCATGGGTTTGTTTCTCAATTCTTATTAATCATCATATGTTATTAATTTTATTTTAATTTTATTATTTTTCATTATAATGTGAAGACGGTAGCTTTGAAGTAACGGTAAGTTGTTCCCATGTAATCTATAGATCACGAATTAAACTCAAGCTATGTAATTAGCTTTGATGTTTGCGTTAGGGGTAGATCACTAAACATGAGCCCGGGCCCCGGGCCCATCTCGCAAACCGTGAGCTATAGCACACCTATTTGACCCCAAAAATGCTTCGTTCGCACCGTTTCGACCGTTTGACCACCCAAACGGCCGCAAAGGCCCACACTACGCTGCTCCCCAGCCTCCCTGAGGCAGCACGGTCGACCAATAACTTTTATCCAAAATCATGCTTTATATATATATATATATATATACACGTTAAGAAATTCATTAAATATTTATGCATATCGTGAACCTAATTATTAATCAATTAATCATATATATGTGAAATGATGATTTATTTTTTTTCTAATTAAATATTTTGATATATATGCAGTTGCAAATAGTACTCCCATTGAGATGCTTTCTGGTCTGAAACACTGCAACAAATCTGGTGAATGTTTCAAAATTTGTAGAGTTCCAGCCATTTGTGTTGCACATCAATGCATTTGCCTTAAAGATTCAAAGATGTTTGAAATGGATGGTGGTGTGAAACCCAAGAATTGATGACGTCGGGATAAAAATTTATTCACGCTCGATGTTTACATTTATATTGCATTGGGTGTGGGATAAGTTTTTAGTATCGTCGATGTATCGACTCTTGTCTATGTATGTTTCAATTTCTTAAATAAATGTGGACTTCAAAACTATTATGTTAAGAGTGATACATGTTGCCATAATTATGATACATTCCTTAGCATTAATTTATTTGACATGTTACCTTCAAGAACAAGTAAAAATGATCTGATAGTGTAAAAAATCGATAACTGAATGAGGATTTATAGGACTCAAAATCCTCGTGTTAACGATTTCAATTGGGATTGATAAATCAAAGGACTGAAAATCTTCGTGTTATAAGGGGTTACCAAATATAACACAATTTCTTCGTCTATTCCTTCTAGTTGAGCCTGGATCAGTCATTATACCTCAAGAAGTAGAAAGAATAGCTAATTCAAATGACAAATTTGCTTACAAATATGTTTGGGAGACTATTAGAGGAAGAATAAATACAATGTTGTTGAACAAGATGATTCGGCATAAGAAGCAGTGGCAGAACCAGGATTTTCACTAAGGGGTTCAAAATATAAAGAAGTTAACACACGAACTAGTCGAAAGGGTTTCGACGTTTACTATATATACATTAAAAATAGTTTCCTATACATTAGGAAAGTAGACACACGAACTTGTCCTACATGGCGTCCTACGTGTATTATGCCACATAGAACGTTTGTGTCTGTCTACATGTTCAACTTTACACAAGTTTAAGTGTCTACTTATGCACCCAAAGTTGGAGGTCATATATGTGATTTGAGGTCAAGTTAAAGGACATATTTATGTATTATGCCTTAAGAAATCCATTAAAGATCTCCTTTTCCCTATACAAAACTTAAAAGAAAAAAAGTGAGTTAATCTCAACCTCATCAAATTTCCCTATACATGGTGAATCACCAAAGATAAACATAATGCTTGGAGTCATCGTATTCAAGCCATGGAAACAACCTCTGTCAGAAATGCAAGGTGAGGCTGCGCACAATAGACCTTTGCGGTCCAGCCCTTTCCCAGCTCCATGCATAGCGGGTGCTTTAGTTCACGTGGCTGCCCTTTTTTTTTTTCTTTTGGAGTTATCATATGACAAATTTGAACACATTGTTGCACCAAAAGAAGAATATAGTAATCCAGGACCTAGTGATAGAAGAGGCATTTATCAAAGAATAGAATGACAAATTTATTCATCGTCTTTAATTTGGGAATTTTTTGGACAATCAAACCAATTACATGGCAAAGTCTTTGACACCATAGAGTCTGGAGGTTGACATCAGTTGGTGTATTCAGAATGATTTTTATTTTTCACCTCGACTAGTTCTACAGGATACCTGTCACGCTTCGCACCAGCAACAGGTACCACGTAACCCTATCCACCAAGGCTGAGTTTCAATCAAGGTTTAGCGCGCTCTCCTAAAATCTTTTAAAACGTTTCTCTTTCTCTATTTTCTTCCAAGTCATGTAGGTTTTGGCGTCCACCGTTTGCTATATATACCTTAACTATTCTATTCAGAAGCAAATTCAGGATTTCAATTCTATACTATCAACCATTAAGACTATACTTTCAATATATTCTAAGTTCAAAGTTCGTATATGCAAACTATTTATCACAATTTGTTTTTTTTGGTTTGTCACCCGGTCTCCGGTACCCTCATTGGAGAGTCGTGATGCACTGCAGGGCCCATTCTGGGGGTGGCGCTCCCAACAGGATCCCGACTAATTCAAATCGTGATGCACTGCAGGGCCTATTCTGGGGGGGGGGGGGGGGGGGCCCCCCCCACCAGATTCCATTGCGCTCCCAATAGGATTTTCTTTCTCCATACCTGGGGGTCGAACCACATCACTACACCACAGCGCATGTTTGGTTATTTATCACAATTTTAGTAAATTTTTACCCTAACATGATAAAACAAAAACATCAATAACAGTTAAATTGCAGAAAAACAAAAACAACCTAAAACCACACTTCAACAAAATTCAAAACAACCTAATAACCCAAACCATAAAATCTCCAGCAATCTTTTAATACCAAAAAATAAATTCTAATTAAAAACCAACAAAGAATAAATAAAAATTTCTTTTTTTTTTCTTCTCCTTGCATGCATGCATGCAAAACTCACATCTCTTGTGACTTCCTCACACAACGTTTCACCTTCTTCACAAACTCAGCCCTATTATCTCTCCATTCTTGTGCTGCATCAACGTTGGCTGGTGATTCATCGTTAGGACTCGAAAGCATTGATATTATACTCAACATTATACTTTCGACAGTATGAACCGGGGTCCAACGTTCACTAGCCAACTCATAAAACAATGGATCATCACCTGGTGGATGAAGGATGGATATACAAACTCTACCATCAAGGTATACGTTAGGATGCCATATATCGGTGATGAATTTCACCGTTGGTGGACTATTAGGGTAATCGATAGGGAAAATCATCGTGGCATTGAACAATCCACCATCAAACAATGTGTTTTCTGGACCCTGGATCGATATACTCCATTCAAATACGTTGTTCTCATCGATTAAACCGGCTGAAAATCCCTCTACCGGAGTCCGGTTTAGGTCTTTGAGTTGTTTTTGAAGGAGAAGAGCAGCTTGTGAAGAAGCCATTATTGTTATTATTGTGTGTATATTATGTGTATAACACAAAAAGCGAAAGAAAGAAAGAAAGAAAGAAAGAAAGAAAGAAAGAAAGAAAGAAAGAGTTCTCCTTCGAGACCTATTGTTTCTTTGTATATGGGGTATATATAGGTATATTTTTTTTTCTTTTTTTTATGTGTTCTTTTGGGTTTTGTTTTGGATTTATTTTAGAAGTGAGAGGGAGTTTGTGAATAACTGGGATACCAAAGGTTGAAAAAAAAGGAGAAATTATTGAGTTGTGTTTTAATATTTCCTAGTTTGTATTAAATTCGATTGCTTATTATATTGACCTTTTTTGTTTTCCAAATTTGTGTTGGAATCTATGTTGGGTTTTTATATTAGTTGAGTGAAAAAAACAAAATTATTAGGGATTTATTTTATCAAATTAATCTTATTAATTATGTTTTGATAATATATATTTGAGTGTATACTTTATTTGGTCAATATAATAATATTCTCTTGATTTAAAAAAAAAAAAAAAAAACAGGAATTGAAACAAATCATTCTAGAAAGAGGGCCAACAATTTTGAAAACTAGGGGTATTATATTGACTTTTTGCTTTCCAAATTTACGGTGGATTCTAAGTGAATTTTTTTTATTTTTTTTTGGTATAACTACGTTAAGTTTTAATAGTGCATGCACGTGATTTCCCAAAAAAAAAATTAAAAACTCTCTAATTCCTATTAGAATTTAAGAAATAAGGAAAGATTTTTGAGTTATGGTTTTGTAGTATTTTGTATGGTTATTAAAAGAAATTATATGTAGTTTAAAGTCAAATTATTTTTGTGTAAATCAAGAATCTATTGGTCAATTATAGTCCTATTGAGTATTGTCGATGTACATTGAATATAAATAGTGATCATATATGCATCATTTATGTTGATTTTATTCTTTGAATTAGAAGCAATTCTTAAGAGTGCATATATTTTTAGTGCATGACTTCTTCACTATGTTTCCTTTCCATATTGTATTTTATAAATGCGTCACGCAAACCGAGGATTTATCTACCTTCATAAGATAGAAGTGAAATTGTTTTATACGCTAACCTCCCCAAACCCCACTCATAAGACTACACTTTGTTTTTACCAATAAGTTATGACCATACTTCTCTTGAAATAGCTTATTAAATATCCAAATGCTCAATGAACTCCAATACTTCTCTTTGAAATTGCTATAATATACATACAACATACACTACCTCCAAGGGGATAACTTATAAATAAAATAGTCAAACACATGACAATTAATACTAATACTAATACAATAGAACCTTGTAGTCTGCCCCTTCTCCGAACCCCGCACATTGCAGGAGCTTTAGCGCATCGAGCTGTCCTTTACTAATACTAATACAATAGACCCTTGCGGTCCGGCCCTTCTCCGGACGCCGCATATAGCAGGAGCTTTAGCGCAACGGGATGCCCTTTACTAATACTAATACTACTACAAGCTTACAATTCTACATCCTCCCTTTGTTGAAGTTAGTTAATCAAAGAGTCTATAAATCAGTCTGTTGACAACGTACCAGTCCGGCAGTTCCTCCATAGCATAGCCATCTCTCACTGCCTTTGTTCGTGTTCCATCTTATACGGTTGACTGACAAAATTTTGGGAGGTAACTGTTCAAATTTCACTTTCGATCTTGTTGGTTCTTCTTCAGCAACCAACGGTTCCTTGCTTGTGGTTTTTGTTTTTGTTTTGGATGTCTGAGATGCTAACTCGTCATCTGATCCTCCTTCAACGTTCGGATCATTGCCATAACATAGAGCTGCATGATGACAGGATGAACCACGCTAAGAATTGAGGTAGCAAAATTGGTAAATGAAAATCAGTAGAGCAGTTGAATATGTTACCCAGAGGTTGTGCATCTGATTGATCCATCGCTCGTTGATTGACACCATGGGGAGATCTCGGGATGGCATCACGCCACTGTTTCCCTGAGTAGATCATTCGGAAGGGAGTATTTGGCTCTGGAGTAACAATGCAGACACCTGATTCATCCCCGGAAAATGATCCACAGAGAAAATGCGGCATACGAGTTCTCACAGCATCATTCTCCATTTTGCTAGCCATCTGAGTATAAAGGTAATATGAATAAGGCCTCTAATTAGACAAACATACAGTTTACCTCCCAAACATACAGTTCTGGACTTTCTTTTTAGCAAAAAATTCTAAAATTTTAACCAAACAAATATGAGAAAAAAGCAAAATGCTTTCCTTCATGCCAAACACACCCCTTGTGTTAGAACTTAGGCGGGCAAGGCCATTAAAATGGAATCTTCATAAATCATATTGTTACTTTGCTCTCCTATCAATGAGAACAAGGGATTGATGACTGGATCATAGGGGTGTAATTTTAACTAAAAGGAAAAAAGAGAAGGCTGATTACGTTACTACATCGAGAAATACAATAGTTCCAGGCTAGTTAAGTGAAAGCACAGAGGTCAGTGTGAATGGACAATTTATCTTTTGAAATATCCTCCTCAAGGAAACTGTATAGATTCCATTGTATGTTTTACCATAAACTTCTTTAGTATAACTTTTCCAACCCTTATCCAGATATCTATGACCACAGTAACAATGTCGGCCAGACCATTCTGAACATTCAATACATAGAATACAGCAGGAAAACCATGAAAAGAACATATTTAACAAAATTCATCTTAATCAGTACAAACCTGAAACCGAACAGCTGTACCATCTACCCCACAGTATGCAACCATGCCTGGAACTTGCAAAAAAGTTCAAGGGAAATGTTTCAGGTTAGATTACAAGCATATAAGCTAGAATTCAAGGAAAATGTAACTTTATCTATCGATATCAAATATATATTTCAGACACACAATGCCTCCATCCACAACACCCGAGGCCTTAGAGTTAAGCCGATCCTTTGTCTTCATCTAAGCTGCAGTGTGCATAGAGAGTTAGATTGCATGCCCTTCTCTTCTAACCCCCTCCTCAGTCCCCTTTAGTGAAAACAGAAAGTGCAAGTTGAAGACAGAAAGCTCATGAAACAATAGACACTGCCCCTTGTTTTCTCACAGAAATTCAGAGCCATTATGCAAACGATTGTTTGATCACTCACGAGTATCTCCTTTCGATACTACTTAAGTCTATGTAAGTGGCAAGATCATTGCAGGATGGAAAAAGTAACAGATATTTGAAAAGTTGAAACCTGTTACTCGAGAAGCGTGCAAACTCCATATCCCAAGTAGAGACCGAGTGCAACTATGGAATCCCTGTTGTTTAGTTCCAACTAAAAGCTTTCCAGTGACAGGTGCATCATATGCAGCCTTCGGCAAGCTAAGGATCTTTAGTGTCCCATCATCACATGATATTATGATAAATCTATGAACATTAACAAATACAATTGAGAGAAAGGCGTGAAAAGTAGATATCTAAATCAAATTCGTTAGCAGGATATGCTCATACCTAGGCTCTGGCAACCAGTCCACACTGCATATATAAACTCCCTGACCAACATTATAATCCCGCAAAGGATGGAAAGGATCCCTGTAAGAAGTACAAGGTAGGATATTAAGTAAAAGAAAAAAGATACACACACACACACACACACACATATATACAAACGCAATACAACAAGTAACTGATATGGGCTTTGCAACCTAAAGATTGCTTGAAAGCCCCTTAATAAAATCAATCCAACTGGCGACTACAGATTTCGTATAGCAGGGTTGACCATTGTGTTCTAACCATATGTTTGCCTTAAGAAACTATATAGCAAAGGAACGAGAAAGTACCCTTCATTATCCTCACAATCTGAGGATAAACAATTTTCTTACAGTCCACATCAATTATCAGGGCATTAGCATACAACCAAATAATAGTTTTTCATTAGAAACTACTGCAAAGCAATATAAAACAGGTCATATTCCATTGCAGAATACTGCTTGAGCTGCGCTATGTATAATTCACATAAGTATGATGAGCCCTGGGACTTACATATATACAAACTAATCAAAACGAAACATATTTTCCTTTAAAAAAAGGGGTCTCTTCAAAGAAAAAAAGGATGCACAGTGAATCACGGAAAGGACAAAAAGAACTTGCAATCTTTTATTTAAAAAGGATCGTCGTTCAAGAAACTACGAGGACTGTGAGTGGAAATAAATACAGAAGAACGTGTATGGATTACTTCAAATCATTATGTATCTCTTCTGCTCTTTCTATTCTTTCAGCAGGATGAAAATTAAACGGTATAATTACCCGAGGGAAAAATCGCAACTATAGACACTATTAGAGGATGTAAAGCATATAAAGAAACAAGCTTACCTTAAGTCCCAAAATTTCAGCCCCTTGCGACCAGCTGTGATGATAATATTTGCATTCCCTGAGTCACTGCATACAACATTGTATCAAGTAGACAACCAGTGAACCAGATAAAACACATGAGAAGCTTAGACAGTCGCTACATTCTCACTATCTTAATCATACTGTTGAAAAAACTGAAATTCTTGAACCAATAAGAAATAGCTGGCATTGAAAGATACACATCACAACAAAACCTTTCATGCTGATTCACCCTACAATTTTCATATTCCAACTTATGTTGAAACAAATTACAAGCCACAAAATAACTAAGTAGACTCAAAATGTACCAGTTACAGAATTATGCAATTAATGCTGCTTTATGAAAATTAAAAGCAACATAGCCTTTATTTTAGAGAAGTTACCATATATATTGCTTTCGAAGTGACTTCTTATAAGTTTAGCACCACAAACCTTTCCAGAGGTGCCCAGGAAAGCGCCCGAATAGGACCTGCATCCGCAGTGAAGCAAAGCAAAGGCATTGTGTCTGCAGGCAAAAGGACTGTAACATGAAATCACAACTGTAAAAATAGCACACTATAATATTACTTGAGAAAAGTCTTTTGGGAAGGAAGAATGTAACTCAAACTTTAAACACAAACCATAATTCAAGACATGTTGCATAACCAGAAAGTGAAAAGAGGAATAAGCTAACAAAATAGCCACCTCATTAAATTGAATCTCATGAAACCAAAGAAAAGCGCAATACAGAAGTTAATTAATACCTTTAGATGAATTATTGGCCGAAAACTTCCACAAAGCAACCTATCCAAATGCACCTATCAGTTTTACAATGCTATATAGTAGAAGTCCAGCAGACTCACTCTCAATCTTTTGTTAGTACTCAAAGCGCATTTCGCATGAACAAGATATTGATTAAAGATAATGAGATTATTATAGTTTGTAGCAGCATGGCTTCAAGGGAATGAAATAAGTGCAAGACAGATAGGACAAACAGACTCCAACAATTAAGATTTGAAACAGACTACAGGTACTTGGGTTCAGCGATGCAACTGAATTTACCGTTGCCTGTACAACTATTTTGAAAAAACAAAGGGAAACAAGAAGAATACCACTCCATCATGACATCCACAGAGAATCATATCATACGGAGGTGAAGCAGACCACTCTAATGTTAACGGAATGCTACAACAGAGATGAAAAAGACGAGAGGTTAATTTAGACAGATTGACAGATCATGCAGAAAGAGAAAATTCTATAAGTTTTACAGTAATAAACAAGCTGCACACACAAAGGACAATGTTAAACTTGTAATACACACACTTATAAAAGTACTACAGACAATTATAAAAGTTAAGAATCTATCATGCCCAATACCCACTATGGGTTTTGTAAGATGAAAAGTTATGGGGGAGCAGAAAACCACTAGCAGATATGGTTATGCACATATCATAAAAAGAGACAAAGTTAATAGTGCAGAAAGCTCAACCAATACAGAGAGATGTTGCTCGTCTACTCTGAAGTTCAACACTTGTCTAAGTGCCAACTTTGAAGTCTACAACCCCATATCCATCACTATGCTGAATCATGAAAAATTGAAAATCTATTCGAATGGTACTTGATGACTTGTATGAATCCACCACGAGTCAAGGGACCAGGTCCTTGACTGAGAACGACTACTAACAGTGGAAGGTAAATAATGAAAACAACAAGTAAAGAGAACACGCACTGTTTACGTGGAAACCTCCTTAATCAAGGGAGTAAAACCACGACCTACCTCGTAGGATTTCTCAACAACTAACCATATCAACTGCGTAACGTTTGATCACAAGCTCTTGTAATCCTAGGATTAAACTCTTAACCACCTCACCCTTGTAACAACTCTATTGTAACTCATTACAATAACCCTATTTGTAATCTCACACTATCAACTAGCTCTAGCAGATACAACTCCAAACTGAACAGTGAAACAAAGATAACAACACTACAAAAGCTTCTTACGATATTAGAGCAAGATACAAAGACTTAAGACAACAAAGAACTAAGACAAATTATCGTTGACAGCGAGCAGGTCCCTTGTTGAATAAGCTTTGATTTGGAAAACAATGGCGGGTTTTGCAGAGACAAATATGAATTTTTAGGATATGCAAAAACTAGGTTTTGCCTCTTGTCCCATCCGCTTATATAAGAGAGAGGCCAAAACCTAGGATGAACGCTATTGGCTTAGGAAAGAAAGGACCACTGTAGTCCTGCTGCAGTGCTGCCACACGTCTGCACAGATAGTACGAATACGAATCACAGCTGTACAGTTGACCACGCAAACATGCATAGCTGGTACCAGGTCCACCAGTTATTTTGTCAATCATCAAAATCACAATTACATCAGTACTGTTCCAAGAATTTTCCTGATCTTAGTTCACCACATGGAACATAATCTCAACTTCAACAAGACAAATATTGTTAACAGTGAACAAGTCATAAAGAAAGGAATGCAAATGCAGAAAGTAAAACTTCTTAAAAAATCATATGTACAAATCATAGTAAATATGTCACAGCAAAAACATTTTGAATCATCCAACAGAACAGAAAGAGCAATTGAACTCTGAGCACTAAACTACCTTTGCCCATGACTGCCCTTGAGCATTGAACATCTGAATACAGGTTGCAGTTTCATAAACCGAGGGTCAGTACCCTTCTTTTGACCAGAAGGATAAATAGCTTTAATTGTATGAGGAAAAGGAACCTCCCACCTGCATTAGATAATGAGGGTTATGAGACTGCATTATCATATAACACCAAAAACACCGTTAATGGTGGGTGAAAGATGGAATGCAAGAAGTTGTACAAAACTAAAAGACGTAGCAATGAGGAAGAACTGAAAAAAAAGAGCAGACCAGTGCACTAAATCTCCCCCTATGTGCAGGGTCGGGGGAAGGGCCAGACCACAAGAGTCTATTGTACGCAGTCTTTCCTTGTATTTGTGCATGCGGAAGAACAAGATTTGAAAACAATCTTGAATATGTGAAAATTGGTCTTGGGCCTAACTCACACCCCAAAAGCTAGCTCATGAGGAGGAGGATTGCCCAAGCCTTATAAGGAGACCAAGGACCCTTTCCTCTTCCAAGGTGGGATACTTAACAACATCCATATATGACTAATAAATTGGTCCATTTCATGGAGATAAAGGTATAACTGAATCACAGTCATTTCCCCAGGCCAATACTTTTTAGGCCTTAAACATTTAAGAAATTACTCCAAGCTCAGCCTTCTTGGTGCTATTCAACATCCATGTGTCTTAGTTAATGATCAAAATGGCCTAGACTACTGCAGCCTACAAAGAATTTGACTATAGGAGGAACCTTATTCTTCTTCGTCCTCCTCAACTATGGAAATCCATAACAACAACATACCCGGTATATTCCCACAAAGTGAGGTATAGGGAGGAACTATGGAAATCCATCAGAAGTGAAATTTACAATTCTTCAGCCATATACAAAGATCATGGCATACAATGTGGATGTGAACTCAAGTTTTATATGAAGATCTGTTAAACTTTGATTCCAAATTGCAAACAGATGGCTGAAGAAAAGATGGAAACGTGTGCTTAAAATCAATAGAAAAAAGTAGGAAGCAGATCAAAGAAATGTGCCAAACTCCTTTTTCTCCAAAAAATGAATTCAAAAAAATCACAAACTCCTCAACACTGTACAAAAGCATTATACACTTTGACATGGAGAAACAAGTGAATAGACATAGCAGCAGAAAGCTCGACACAAGTTTCAATAAACAGAGATAAAAGGACCAATTAAGTGAAGAAGATAAGGAAAAAAGAGTGAAAAATCACACAATTTGTGCTCCTATTAAAGGTCGCACATTCAAGAAAGTGACAGAGAAAAAAGAAGGACCTGAATTCTCCTAGGAGAAGAAAAGAATATTTGAACAAGGCTGAGTGGCATAAGAAAAATGGAGAAGAAGAAGGAATTTAAGAGCAGAATTAGAATGATAAGGAATTTAAATTAAATGAACAAAGTTCGAGAGAGAGAGAGAGAAGGACCTGAAGAGATGGTTGGAAATGTCTCAGTCGATCACCTAACTTTCCTCATTTCAGAGGCTCCATGAGCATCTGCCAACAGTATAAGGAGATGGTATGCTGGGATTTACTTTTGACAGCAATTGGATTGAGTAGTTTTACAAACTAAGTTAAGAGTACTTTCAGGTGGGAGATGTTGAATCTTTCAATATTCAAAGGTGAGAGATCTTTAAAGGTGATACTGCATTTAAAACATCTTTTTATGTTTTTAAGGGGTGAATTTAGAACCTTGCTATCATTACTTTTTATATACATGTCTGGATAACTTTCTAACCTAAAGATGTAACACTAGTCCCTTATAAAAGAATAAGAAACTGTAACGTAGAACTAAGTCAAAATCAAATCAAACCAGATATTTGCTTTGTATTACATATGATTTAAATATGCAATGTTGCACTCTCATATTGAGATTAGGAGGTGCAAAGCACTGACTATTCAGTTAGAAGTATTTACAAAGGGAGGCAAAGAAGAAAACACCCTTTGCAGATTTTTCTTTTGAAGTTCATCTCGAAAGCTTTTTTGCTTTCTGATGTCTAAGATATTCAGCAGCTGTCCATATATGTGCCTTATAGATAGAAGAGGAAAGGAAAACCTTCACATGTTACGTCTTTGTCAGTTTCCATAACTTGTGTGACAAAGGAAAGGATTTCAAAATGGCGCTTGGAAATGGGTATAGTTTAATTCACATTCACAGCTCCATTGTTCTGCACTCTCGTCTTTGAAGCTCTTAATAGGTTATAAAATTGGCGACCCTATATCTTTCCGATTTCAAAATAAACGTGTTACCGACATACTAATTGCATCAAGGGGATTCATTCTGTTTAAAATCCCACCAGGAACCCAGAGAAAATAAAGATTTTCCATGAAAGTTTTATATAGAGCAAAATTTTAAAGGGAGAACTTACACTTCTAAAGCTCCATTTCCCAGTATCACAGCAAGATAACCCATTCTATGTCTGGAGACATCATAGTGATTTAAAGGCCTCCATTTAACATCCCATGCTACTTTTCCATTGTGAGCTAAACATAACACCATTCTAGGTAGAGAAACATCCGTTGGTATGTGCTGCATTACATGAGAACCATTCTCATCAAACTGTGTGGAAACATTGCCATGGCTCTCAGGTGTTTGGGACATGTCGGGAGATTCTTCATTCATATCTTGTGTTGGCAAATCCAAGGTAGACTTATGAGTTTGGTTTTCCGTCCTTCCTTTTTCTTTTTTTCTTCTGTTTGCAGAAGCACCACTCTCATTGAACCCTGCTGAATCGAGACCATTGCTATCACATGTCTGGGAACTCACAACTGAAGACGCTTCAGCAAAATCTTGTGTTGGCTGTGGAATCACACCAGAGTTATCAGTCTGACGTTTCGATCTTGCCTTGTTTCTCACACTTCTCCTCTTTGAAGTAGTAAGCTGAGAATCTAGAGATGCCGCATTAATAGATCTTTCTTGATTTTGCCCAAAATCTACTTGGACATTAATCATATTTCCACAAGACAAATCTTCAGGTACTTCTGTTGATTGCTGCGGGTACTCTATAGCAAGAGGTTGTAAATTGTGGTCGTCCCAATCTCTATCACCTAAAGATTCAGTTACAGGTTTCTTTCTCGGTCTTCCTCTTGGCTTTTGGGGTCCGGGTGTTTTTTTCTTAACTGCTTCACTAGGGTTCTTTCTCGGTCTTCCTTTTGGTTTTTGAGGTCCAGATGCTGATTCACTTCTTGTTGAATTTCGAGAAGTCTTTTTGTTTACCTGAGCTAAAAAATCTTCTATCACAATTAAATCTTTTTTTTGAATGAGATCTAACAGACACCATATCTGAATTACACCTCTGCCTGTATATAGGACACCATACTTGTGATATGATGACTCGGGAGGATGAGGAGCAATTGCGATAAACTGCAGAATCGATTGAAAAAGCAAGAAATCAAAATGGATCATATCTGGGTAAGTGTGCCTATAAAAAAAAGGAGTAGATACAGACATGAGCTGTAAGTGTGCCTATAAAAAAAAGGAGTAGATACAGACATGAGCTTTCTCGATAAAATAGATCACCATGAGACATTCAGTACAGAGTGAGTAAAAATTATAATGGCAAAACAGTTATGATGAAAAGTTGATTCCATTTCTTACGCCTCCCTAGAATTCTCCATTGGGCCATTAAGACTGTTTCGGACATAGTAATTTTTGATGAGTAAGACGTCATATTAAACGACACATCGAAAACAGCTGCATTTCCATAAGCTTTTTAAAACAATTAAAGGGAGGAAGAATCAAATAGTTCAGGGTTAAATGCTACAAATCAAGCGAAATTCACTGTGCTACTGTGACTCAAAGATAGGATCTATCAGTTCATTGTCCTCACTCTTTAACCAGATTTTCTCTTACATTGTTACCTTAATATCTTTCTTGGTAACTCAAGATTAGCTCTCATTCTCTGTAGTGACCAATTGCACATCAAATAAACAATAATGGATGTGGAATGTCTGCTCAATTCTCGGAATAGTCAAGTCTCAGTGAAAAATTTCAATATACAATTCATCAATTAATATTCTCTCTAGAACAAAAGAGAAGGCACCAAAAAATAATTGGCGAGGAGACAGACTCGTCCATTCGACATCATTGAATTTCTTTTATTTAACCTTATTTTTGAGGAGGATAACGAAAGGATGAAAAAGTAGATTTATAAGAGCACTACCTCACTTTTGATAGGAGTATCCCTATTTTCATAAGCTTGGGGACACCAGTCCATCCCCCACACTTGACCTCCAATATACATTACAAAATCTTTGCTGCAAAAGATACAATATAGACGCCAGTCTAAATCATTGTGCAAACATATCTATAAATAAATTGACCAGTGTGTAACCAAAAGCACAACAAAGTCTTGTCCAAAATATTCAAGGGATCAGAAGCGCTGTCTGTAACAGAACAATCGAGAGAAAATGGAAACATTAAAGAGAGAAACAGTTTCAAAAATTCAATGTTCAGAAGATAGATTCAATAACCAACTCAGTACTATGAAACAAGAAGGAGAGGAGAAGACTTCTGAAAACAGATAATTAATGGATTAACGGATTCTGGATTAAGAAGTTATCTATCTCGCACATGTTGATGACCATTTAAACTTATCTTCTTTTTTATTATAACCGTGGTGTCTGGGCCAGCTTTGGCGCACTGCGACTATTCCACTGGATACCTACCACCTCGCACCAGCAACAAGTAACTCTATCAACCAAGGCTAGGATAGATGGGAAGAAACCACATAATGTTTTTGTCTCTGCTGGGAATGGAATCTGAGACCTCATGATGCTCAACCCACATCATTGACCATTAAGCTACACCCTTGGATGCTTCCATTTAAACTTATCTATGTCAATATTATACAAAATAAAATAATAACACTGCCTACCTCGATTCTTTGGGAACTGGCTGCTCATTAACCAACTGCTTCTGCGACAGATCAGCTTATCTCATCAGAACTATGTCCAGAAAAGGACAATAAATATTGAAAATATTCAGCAAAATGTCAAAAACAAAAATGTACCTTTGGAACTTCCGCAGAAGAGAATTGAGGCAAACTTATTTCACCAATCACATCTTTTCCTCTTGATCTCTCATTCTCACAAGCAAATTTAACTTCTCTTTTTTTGTAATTGAGATATCTCCATTCTCTGCATGTATCAACATAATTTACATCACGAAAGTTCAAAATTCAGCATATATGAGCAGAAAAAAGAAGTAACTTTGTACTTACTCAGCTTGAAAAATTACACGAAATTAACAAATTTTCACGTCACAAATACTCACTCCATTCACTTTTACTTATCATGTTTCGCTTTACAAGAGTCAATTTAACCAACTTTTGAAGCTAAATCCAATTAGATTAATCCAATATTCAAAATTTAAAACTTCAGATGTTCCAAAACTACATGAGAAATACATAAATTGCAGTCATTCTTATGTTAATAATTAATATGATAGAAAAAATCTATCTTTAAATATTGATCAAAATTCACATCTTTTGACTCACAATAAGCAAATGTGAAGTTCATACTTTTTAACTCTCAAGAAGCAAAATTTGAAATTCATACTGTTTTGACTCTCAAAAACCCGAAACTTAAAATTCATAAAGTTTGAATCTTGAGAAGAAAAATGTGAAATTCATACAGTTTAATTCTCGAAAAGCAAAACTGAAATTCATAAGTTAGACTCTCGATAGTAACATGAAATTCGTACAGTTTGACTCCCAAAAACAGAAACTTGAAATTCAGAAAGTTTGAATCTTGAGAAGCCTGAGAACTTCATAGAGTTAAACTCTCGATAAGCTAAACATGCAATTCATACAGTTTAACTCTCGAGAAGCAAAACTGAAATTCATACAGGTAGACTCTCGATAGTAACATGAAATTCGTACAGTTTGACTCTCAAAAATCGAAACTTGAAATTCATAAAGTTTGAATCTTGAGAAGCTCTGAGAACTTCATAGAATTGAACTCTTGATAAGATAAACATGCAATTCAGACAGTTTGACTCTCAAAAACCGAAACTTGAAATTCATACCGTCTGACTCCTCGAGAAGCTAAACCTGATATTCATATAGTTTGACTCTTGAGGAACAAAACATGAAATTCATAACTCTCAAGAAGCAAAATGTGAAATTCATACAGTTTAACTCTCGAAAAGCAAAACTGAAATCCAAGCATTTAGACTCTCGATAGTAACATGAAATACGTACAGTTTGACTCTCAAACACCGAAACTTGAAATTCATAACGTTTGAATCTTGAGAAGCTATGAGAACTTCAGAGTTAAACTCTCGATAAGCTAAACATGCAATTCATACAATTTGACTCAAAAAAACCAAAACTTGAAATTCATAGCGTACTCCTTGAGAAGCTAAACCTGAAATTCATACCGTTTGACTCTCGAGAAACAAAACATGAAATTGTTTGACTATCAAAAACCGAAACTTGAAATTCATACCATCTGACTCCTCGAGAAGCTAAACCTGAAATTCATACAGTTTGACTCTCGAAAAACAAAATATGAAATTCATACTCTCAAAAAGCAAAATGTATAAGTTTACAGTTTGACTCTCAAGAAGAAAAACGAGAAATTCATACCGTTTGATTCTGAGAAGCTAAACATGAAATTCATAACTCTCGAAAATTCATACAGTTCGACTCTCGAGAAACCAAACATGAAATTCCTACAGTTTGACTCTCGAAAAACGTGAAATTGGTACAGTTCAACACTCGAAAAGCAAAATCTATGACAAGTAAAACGAAGCTAGTAATTCAAAATCAAAATTAATTTTTTTTTCAACTTACGTTAAGAATGTGATGGAAGAAGCTAATCGATTAACCTCAACTTCATCATCATCCTCAATCTCCGGTACACCGGTGAGCTTACAAATCATATCAACAGCTTTAAAGTGATTCTCCACTGAATAATCGAACAATGACACTCTAATTCCCGACGACGAAAACTCGCCGGAAACTTTCTCCGTTGATTTTCCCGGCGATGTTGCCGGAGATTTATTCCGGCGGCTCGGTTCTCCGTCCACCGGAAGTTCGCCGGCGTCGGCGGTTTCCATAACGGTGTTGGAAAAGCGCGCGAGAGAAATCGGGTTTTATTTGTGGGGATTTTTTGGCTGCTGGGGAATCGAACCCTCGACCTGGATATTACTTTAATATATATAAAAATATATATATTTTTTGGTATATTATAGAAAGGATGATTTCGATATGTACGCTAGGTGTAAGAAAATTTGAGGTTTAAGTCGAAATTCAATCAATATCAATAAGATATAGTGATCGTATGTCGGTTTATTTTGTCATAAACGAAAGTTGATTTCGTGGGTTCATTGATTCGTACACCTTCAGTGCTGGTAAGGCCTGGATCGTGGTCGTTCGTCTCTGATCTGCCGACCGATAAGATTTCCGAGATTGAACGGCCAGCTGGATTGGTTTGGCCCTTAAACTTGTTTGGATAATTCACTTGAACACCGTAACCAATCTTATACCTATTGAACACCTCAATCGGTTTAAATTTGAACCACTTAAACACGTTTTGGTGAATTACAATCAGTGTGTCACTTAAACATGTTTTGCTTATGTGGCACATTGATTGTGATTCACGCTAGATGAGCATTGATTTAATGACTAACCAACTATGATACTCGGGCTAAAGGTCAAGTTGATAATTTTGTACTTACGTGGCACATTGATTGTGATTCACGCTAGATGAGCGCGCGCGTGATGAGGGCGTTTAATTTGCCTTTTTTTTTAAAAAAAAAAATGATCTTCTTCCTCTAATCATTGCTACTAGTTCCGCCGCCACACCGCTATCCATCATATCCCAAGGGTTATGTTGGAATGATAGAGTGTGATTCATTCACTTCTAATTAGAGATTTCAGATTCGACTTTTGAGAATGAAATAAATTTTAATAGAAAACACTTCTTCATTAATATATCGCGAATTTGAATTAATGAGAACTAACCCCATGGAAGATATCAAATACCGAGTAAGAAACAAAAATAAATCAAGTGTCTCAAGAGTCGAGAATAATTTCAATCCACACAAGTGTGATAATATATTGAAGAGTTCGAACATAAGTCGCCTATTAATATTATGCTTCTCATTTTCGTAAATCAAGAATTATCATCTTCATATTTTCAGCAATTGACCCGAGAGTCTTTATATAATAAAGGTGTCAAGTCAGCACAAAGGAGCGTCAAAAATATGCTAAAATTGAGTTCAGGGATAATAAAATCCTTATGAAGTTAGAGTGTCTCGTAGCAACTTTGGCCATAATTCGAGGGGATACTGAATGCGTATCTCTTTCATAAATAAGATCAAAATTTAAACGATGACACTGAAAAATCTTACTTGTACAAATCACCCTAAAATAAATATCACAAAAACTTTGGAACTACAAATGCAATTACATTTATTTTCTTAAGATCACTTCCAAGTACAAAGACTCTATCCCTAATTAAACATAACAACAAACTTTTAAACCTAAGATATTAATTAACATAAAAAAAATTATAATATTTTTTGAGTGAGAGTAGATTTCAAAGCATTATAAATAGCATTCCATCCAGCTTCAGTAGGGTGAACTCTATCCCAAAAAAATGCAGATTTTGGATCATTACATACTGTATACATCTTTTCACCTTTTTCATTCATACTTCCGCACGAATATTCTTTGCTTATTCCCATACAACATGGTTTTAGTGGTGTCTCGAACCTCGTGCTTCCTGGAAAAATAAAAACGAAATCAAGATTTTAAGTTTATGAATTATGTATTACAGCTGATATAGGTTAAATTATTGAGTTTGGAATAGATTATTTCCATAAAGTGAAGGGAAAAAGGTTCGAAATATACCTAAACTGTGGCAAAATTTGTTGTAACATACCTCAACTTTATTACGATGGTCCTATAACCCCCCCCCCCCCCACTCAACTATTTATTACAGTATTGTTGTGGTATATATTTGTCCAGCTGGACCGCTGCGTGAATACACACACTGAGCGCGTGAGGGTTTGAAATGGTCGAGCTGGACAAATATATACCACAGAAATACGGTAATAAATAGTCAAGGGGTTCATGTTTGAGACGTGTTACAATAAATTTTGCCAAAATTTAAATATATATAGCTACACTCGGAGGGACATGTGGGACCAAAACCTCTGCTTAGAAGTGGAAGGATCTCAACCATTCCACGACCGTATGCTATGGGCCTGTAAATGACTTTACAAGTTGAAAAAAAATAAAATCCTGGTAGAGAGTACTTTCTCCTTTACTAGGGTTTATGCGGTCGTCATTCGAATTAGTCAGGGTTCCAAAACAGATATTAGACCCCCAACCCTAATTTCATTTAATTTTAAACACTAAAAAAAAAAAAAAGGAAAATCAGGCTAGGAAATGACTCGTAATTGATCTGGTTGTTCGACCCCGATCCTAGACCCGCCACCCGGTCTACGTACCTCCTCTGTTACAATTTATTTATCGTATTTTTCTTTTTAGTCTATTTCAAAAAGGTTGCCTGTATCTTCTTTTGAAGACTCCTTAATTCTAACGATTAACGTTCCACAGGACATGTTTAAGACCTCAAAATTAAACGATATTTTGATACAATCTAAGTATATCTTTAATTTAAGACCATTATAAGATCGATCGATTCAACAGTCTTTACTTTCTTAAACTCCGTGTCACATCAAAACCAGACAAAAAAATTGAAACGAAGTATCGAGTGACATACCTGGCACTCCTTTGCTATTCAACACAGTGTTGAAAGAGCTAAAAAGATCAAGAATCATAAAAGTTGAACCAATTGTTTCATTGTTCAATTTCTCCACAGCTTGTTGCAATAGTGAATTGTGAAAATCCACAGCAGTATTCTCAGTAGCATTGCATTGTTGAAATGAATTTAAAATTGTGCTTTGTGGTAAACATCCTAATGGTTCCAATGCTGTTACTGCTATCTTTTTTGCACCCAACTGGTTCACTCTTTTCATGTTTATAACTAGTTGATTTACCACACTTGTTATGAAGGCAGGAAGATTCTACAAAAAAATAAATAAATTAATTAATTAATTAATTAATTAATTAATTATAACATGTTGCTCGGATTCTCAAATATTGGCATACGCACTTCAAAATTGTCGTATCTTTGGACAATTAGACATGCATGCACACGACGGCATTTTCAAAGAGTCTGAGCAAACATAAAATAAATGCAAATTATTACATTATACGTAAAATAAACTGTGTTGCTCGGATTTTTGGAGGATCCAATACGCATACATGATGACAGGAAGAGTTCGAGCAACATAGCATAAATGCATATTATTATAGTGTCACATGTATGTAATATCTTTGTTGTTTGGATTCTTAAAAAATGTTGTCGGGCGCATTTGTGTCGGATCCTTCAAAATTGTCGTATCTTTGGAGAATTAGACATGCATGCACGCGGCGACATTTTCAAAGAGTCTGAGCAACATAGCATAAATGCATATTGTTACATTATACGTAAAATAAACTGTGTTGCTCGGATTTTTGGAGAATCCAACACGCACATGCAGTGGCCGAGCTAGGATTTTGATCACCAAGGGGGTTCACAAATGAACATACGAACTAACCGAAGGGGGTTCGACATCTACTCTATATACATAAAAAATAATTTTAATCATGTATATATCGTATAATTTTCCATCGAAGGAGGCTCGGATGAACCCCCTATCCTAAGTGTAGCTCCGCCTCTGCGCACATGATGACAAGAAAAGTCCGAGCAATATAGCACAAATGCATATTATTATAGTGTCATATATATATGTGCCGAAAATTTATGTTGTTCGAACTCTTACAAATACTATTGGACAAATGTCAGATTTTTACAAAAATTCACTATTTTCAAAGGAGACTACAATATTTTTAAGTAGGTAAAGAGAACAAAAAATACTTGAAATATAAAACTAGAAAAGAATTATAATTAATATGTTTTTGTCCTTTAATATGGCTCACCAAATTCTTTAATTTGTTCCAAAATAATAAATAATAATTGTAGATAAAAATCCAAGAGAAGTAGGTTGGTCAGCCTCTAATTAAATTGGTGTCAGCAACCATTTAATATACAAATAGGCCCTGGTATTCTAGATTAAATATCAACTGCTCACTGAACATTTTCAGTTCAAGGACTATAGTACTATTTTTGAAATTATAATTTATCATCATACGGTCAAACTTTTATTCTAAATTTATGAACTTGATATGTTCACTATTAATTGATGACACATAAATTAGCACGGAGAGTGAAACACACGTTACGTATATGTCACTACCTCTAACAACTTACGCTTTAGATGAGATATCATAGCTTATGTTTTAGATGAGATAGTCATACAATTTAACAGTGACACAAAAATAATAATGCTATCTACGTGATCGACACTCATGACGGAAGATGGGTTGATAGGGACGGGTCAAATAAAAGGACTGACAGGCTTTTACGCTGACAAATTTCTACAGAAGAGGTGCATGATATCTTAAGCAATTCTCGTATCAGACTGAAAGAAAAAAGTGAAGAATTATATAAGATATAACATAAGTTCACACAATATACGTGCTTTTGGAATTATAATAACAAAGTCTATGGTACAAATTCGTGAACACTGCTGAATCAAACTAGACAATACGTGTTACGAGCTTGAGTTATGACAATTATCCCAACTTAGTCACAACTTAAGTTTTAATAACCCCCCCCCCCCCCCCCCCCCCCCCCCTCTCTTTGTCTTTTTCACAAATTTCACAAATAAGAAGTATTTGGATATATATTATAAAGGATTACTGATACAACACAAAATTTCTTCATCTATTCCTTCTAGTCAAATCTCTCAATCTGTCATTATACCTCGAGAAGTAAAAAGAATAACAATCCTCATTTCATGTAAAATTCGTTGATAATTGAAATAGATTCGTAGATTAGGTCGATTTATTTATTTTAAATTTAAAATATTTTTCTTTTTTGTTGTTTCTTGGTGTGGCACATTAGGAAATTAGTGCATGTCACCTAATAAAAAGAGCCAAGAAAATAATCAAATTTTTTTTTGTTTGTTTACATTTGTTTCATATGAAAATTGTACATAAAAATCCAAGAAAAGTAGGTTTTGGTCAATATCTTATAGTGTCAGCACACATTAATATACAAGATGCCCTTCTATTCAATCTTTAGCTATGTATCGGAAACAGTATCTCTATCTTATCTCTAGGATATAGGTAATATTTACGTAAACTTTACTGTTCCCATGCTCCACTTTGTGAGACAACACTGCATACTACATAAATCTATAACTATTTGACTACGCACTAGTGAATAGATTTGTTAATTATTCGGTGTTCATATTGATGAGAGTTAGTAAGTATATTGTAAAATTTATCGAAGTGCATGCAAATTGACTTTTTTGGCTCCATTCTATGCAATCCCGTTACATCAAGAGAATCAATACTGTTTCCACCTACTCTCCAGGATGACTCGAATCTTCAACCTCACTATCGGTTGATGATAGAGGTGCTCAACTATATGAGCAAGCCTCACTTATCGCACGAGAGGTAGTAGGTATAATGGAAAATTTATCAAAGTGTATGCAATGGTTCCATCCCATCACACTACATCGAATCAATAGTGTTCCCACCTACTCTCCAGGATGACTCAAATCCTCAACTTCGCTACCTGTTGACGATAGAGGTGCTCAACCATATAAACAAGCCTCACTTATCGCACGAGAGGTAGTAGGTATCTTGAAAAATTAATCGAATTGCATGCAAACTGACTTTTTTGGTTCTATTCCATCCCATCCCACTACATCAAGAGAATCAATAGTGTTTCCACCTACTCTCCAGGATGACTTGAATCCTCAACCTCACAACCGGTTGATGATGGAGGCGCTCAATCATACGAGCAAGCCTCACTGTTCGCATGAGAGGTAGTAGGTACATTGGAAAATTTATCGAAGTTCATGCAAACTGACTTTTTTGGTTCCATCTCATCCCACTACATCAGTAGAATCAATAGTGTTTCCACCTACTCTTCCAGGATGACTCGAATCCTCAACCTAGCTACCGGTTGACGATGGAGGTGCTCAAACCATATGAGCAAGCCTCACTGATCACACGCAAGCTGACTCGACCACCATAGTTATTAAAAAAAAAAACTAGAGTAAAGCATCTAATACCTCCCTAAACTATGACCAAATTTTCTACGACACTTCAACTTCACGAACTAAATTTTAGCATATTTTTGCCAACCTTTTTAGCTAACGTGATTCCTTTAACGTGAGCCCCATTTTATCTAATAAAGGTATCACGTCAGCACAAAAGGGTGACAAAAATATGTTAAAATTAAGTTCAGGGTGGTAATACGACCTCTGCGAAGTTGAAGTGTGTCGTAGCAACTTTTGCCATAGTTCGGAAAGGTACTGGATTATTATCTCAAAAAACAATATTATCATAAACTATTACTATATTAAAGTACCTGAACTGTACCACCAGTAGCAAGATAAGCACCATAATCATTTCCAGCAAGAGAAAGCAAGAACAATGAAGATTCTTCAATATCTGCCTTTGTATACACTGATTCAGCCATTAATTTTTGGAAAAAATCAATTTGTGTTGTCATATTTGGCTCTGGAACTAATGTATTAAAAACACCAGTTCCTCCATATGCAAAATTTACTCCATATCTTAATCTGTTTGTTGCATATTTCATCCATCTATATGGTACTGGTGACTTCACTCCAAAGAATTTTGCTGTTTTTTGGATTAAAAAAAAAAAAAACAAATTATATTATCAGATTACTCAAAAAATTAATATCTGTAATAACTAGAGAAAATACTCTATTACCATCTTGAACTATAGCGAAAAGGCTGAGACACACCTGAACTTTAGGAGGGTCGTATTACCCCTGGGACTAATTAAAACCGCATTTTTGACAACTACGTGGCACATATGACCCTCCTATGTGCCTAAGGTTGTCAAAAATGCGATTTTAATTAGTCCAGAGGGATAATAGGACCCTCCTAATGTTTGGGTGTGTTTAAACCTTTTCGTGTATAGTTCAAGGTGGTAATAGAACATTTTCTCTAATAACTATTTATGAAAAGTGATAATAATTAATAATCTTAAATATAATACAAGTTAATTAACTGCTGCATCAATAGATAGAGAGATGACATTGTTTAAAATTAAGTTGCTCGGATTCTCCAAAAATGTTCAGTGGCGGAGTCACCCTGAATCCACAACAAAAATTTATACTATTTTGATACTATTTTTACATGGTCAAAGATATTTTTATGTATATATAATTGATGTTGAACCCCGTTCGACTAATCGGTATGTTTACTTCTAAATCCCCTTAATGAAAATCCTGGCTCCGTCACTGCCGCAAGCGTGTCGGCTCCTTCAAAAATACATTATTTTTGGAGGATCCGACACGCATCCATCGACATATTTGAAGAGTCCGAGCAACATAGGTTTAAAATTTCTCTACATAATTAGAGGATATTAGTTAAACTTGCACCTAAGAGTGTGATCGATCTTGTGGTCTATGAAATAAGTCGAAAATCATGAGGTTTCAGATTCGAATTACATCGAGGACAAATATTAATTAATGGGTTTTCTCATTTATCTAAATCTTGAAAGTAGTAGCAAAGTCGAGAATTTTACTAAGGGATAACATAATATAACAAAAGTAGACACACGTAAAAAAAAAAAAAAAAAAAAAATAGGAGTCAACATGTATTGTATATACATAAAACTAAAATTCTAACCTAGCTAAACAACATAATTTTCCGACGAAAGAAAAAATTGCATTGTTTAACTAGGTCTTCTTAGCATAAGGCGGCTCTGTCATAGTCTAAATGGATAATTAGTCGAAACGTGTGTTGATAAAAAATTATTTAAAAAGTTAATCAAAATGCATGCAAGCTACAAACATATTATTATTATTATTATTATTTTATTTTTGAAAAAAGACCTAACTCAAGACAACATAATTGAGTTGGTAGAATAATATTCATAGAAAGTGGACAAATAAAAAGTGCATTGAACAAGTAATAGGGTAACGACAATGACCATAAAAGAGTAAAACCAAACTCAGTTTTGCACTAATTATTAATTTTTTTTAAGAGAAAATGTTCTATTTTCACTTTGAATTATACGTGAAGAGGCTAGACACATTTGAACTTTAAGAGGGTCCTATTACTCTTTGAACTAATTAAAACTATATTTTTGACAACCTTAGTGCGTACGTGGCACATAAGTGACACAACACACTGAAGGGTCCACGTAGGCACTAAGATTATAAAAAATACGATTTTAATTAGTCGATAGGATAATAAGACCCTCCTAAAATTCAGATGTGTCTCAGCCTTTTTGCGTATAATTCAAGGCGGTAATAAAACATTTTTTCTTCTTTAATAATGTCACACTTTCACATATAAAGCCACATGTTTATTTAGTATAAGATAAAAAAGTTGATTTTTTTTTTTTAATTGATAGAGAAAAGTAATCAAAGTAATTATGGTGGTCTGACAAGATGAGGCAGAAAAAGAAGCAAAAGTATGAATAATAATGCAACATGTCATGCCCCAGAAAAAAAAGCATACAAGAAAAAAAGTCAGTAGCAACCCACTATGAAAAAAATTAAAAAATTAAAAAACAAATTGTTAATATAAATCAAAAGTTGAAATACAGATAATAAAGATAAAGTGGAACACAATGATGAAAAAGAATGGCATGGGGAGAAGCAAAAAAGTTATTAGGATTAATCCACACTAGAAAAAGTAAATCCTTTTATATTTTTTGCAATACTCTCTTATATTAGAAATTTTTTACTAACTTTTAGTAATTTTAATAATACATTTTACTTGAATCGGACGTCTATAAAAAAAATATATAGCAAAATGAAACGTTTAGAATTTAAAAATAAATTCTAAATTTAGCAAGATACTATTCTCTTCAAATACATGTCACGTCAACTAAACAGGTCGAGTATTTTTTAAATATACATTCTTCTAATTAATGTCATGAGTCGAGGGTCTATCGAAAACAGTCTATCTACTGTCTGAGTAGTGATACGAACTGCATATATTTTATCCTTTTCAAACCTCATATACGCTAGTCTAATCATCAACAACAACAGTAATATATATATATGTCCTCAGTTGAAAATTTATCGAAAACATTCTCTCTACTGTTTGATTGTGATACGAACTGCACATATTTTATCCTTCTCAAACCTCATTTACACTATTCTAATCATCATCATCATATATATATATATTATAATTTCTCCGGTGAGCGAAAATAGAATGTATGTAAAAGAATGTATATACCAAATGAATATATGGCCTACTTTTCTTTTTAATTCATTTAAAAAGAATAATTCTCTTTTTAACAACTTTTTTATTTCATTTTTTCATATGACATGTTAAAGACGACAAAATCAACTACATTAAGGATCTTTAATCTAACATTACAAGATTCAAAAGTCTTAAATTTTTTTACAAAAGCGAGCACCGGCGGTGCGTGTTTGGTTGGAAAATAAGTTATCTCGAGATTACTAATCTCGGGATTAGTTATCCCACCCTCAAGGAGGTCGGATAAGAAAAATACTACGATCCCGAGATAACTAATCCGGGTACTCTGGGGATAAGTTATTCCATGCATTTTAATTTGTCCCATCGAAATATGAGATTATAAGCTTCATCTTTTCTCTCCTACCAAACGGATCCTTAGTTTCATCTTTTTAAAGATATCAATGACCAAAACGATTATTTTCTTAAACTTTGTGTCACGTTAAATTCAGACAAATAAATTAAAACGTAGCGAGAAATATTTACCTAGGTAATCGGTGAGGACACGTCCATCTGAAAATCTACCAGAAGGCTTGCCGGGAAAAGTGACACCATAAGGTTTTTTCCAAGAATTAGCAATTGATTTTCTATTATTACCAGTATCAACATATGAATCACCAAATACAAATAATTTTGTTGGTTTAAAACCATATATTTGGTGTTTTTTTGGGTCATTTTTGTAAATATTTGGGTTATTGTTGTTATGTTGGTGCTGGTGCTGGTGATGGTTGTGATGGTGACGAGTCGAACCTTCAACTTGAACGCTCCACAAAAATCCTGTAAATATTACAAATATATATATATAATAATGACAATAATATATTCAATGTATTTTCATATGAGATTTAAGAAAGGTCGCATGTATGTATGTAGATTTTATCTATATTTTTGCCTTGTTAAAGGTAGAAAAATTATTTACGATAAACTCTCCGGTTCAAGTAAAGTATTTCAAAGCAATTTTGGAAAAAAAAAAAGAAACATGTAAATATATATCGTTTAAATTTTATGCAGTAATGATATAGTAATAGCAATAACATATTCAATGTATTTTCATATGAGATTTAAGAAAGGTGGTGCGTATGTAGACTTTATCTCTACTTATATCTTGTTAAGGTAGCAAAATTATTTACGATAAACTCTCCAGTTCAAGTGAATCATTTCGAAGCAATTTTGAAAAAAAAAAAAAAGAAACATGATAGTGAAGAAGTCATGCTGAAACAACAACGTATTATATCTAATGTAATCCCATCAAATGAGGTCTGAAAAGATAGAATATACGCACACTTTATCACTATCGTGAAGGTAAAAGATTTATTTTCGATCGACCCTCAGCTCATATTAAAAATAATGGAAGATAATAAAAAAAAATATTTATAATGTAATTACACCTAAACCATATGTTTAACAACACTAATAATCATTAGCAAAGCCATATAAACAAAAAAGGTGGACAGTTGAACATCTTTTATCGATAATTATTCTGTATACATAATTCACAAAATAACTTTAAATTCCTGATTTCACCACTATTAACAACGTAAAAAAAATGATATTCATTCTATCACGGTACAAAATTTCTGATTTCGTCACTACTAATAATGTGAAAAATAAATTTATATATATATAAATATATACCTGAGATGAAGAAGGAGAAAATGAAGAAATTAGAGAGCTTCATGGAGATTTTGTTTGAAGGATATGGAGAAAATAGAGGAAGAAGAAAAGTGAGATTCTATTTATGAATTATAAAAACCTATTTATAGACATGATTTTAAAAAATAAAAATAGTAAATAAATATAAAAAGAGTAGAAATGGGACATTGACTAGTGGAGTATAATTTGGTAAATATAAAAATAATAATTGGATCTTTACCAATTCAAAGTAATAAAGTAGCCACAAAGTTCATATAAGGGGTCTACTAATTATTTTTTTTAAATTAAAAAATTCATATTCACATTGGTGGTTTCTTTTACGAAATTAATTAATTTCATTCCAAACCGAGAATTATATTTCTTAATTTTGATCATAAATTTGAACGTCAAATCTTTAAGTTTTTTAAAATAAATGAAAAAATGCATTATTTTCACGCTGAACTATAAACGAAACTGCTGAGACACACTTCAACTTAATGGGGGTCCTATTACCCCTGAACTAATTAAAATCGTATTTTTGGCAACCTTAGTGTCTACGTGGCACACTGCGTGAATCAACGCACTGAAGATCCACGTAGGCACATGTATGTGTCACGTAGGCACTAAGGTTGCCAAAAATACAATTTTAATTAGTCTAGGGGGTAATAAGACCCCCTTTAAGTTCGGGTGTGTCTCAACAATTTCGTTTATAATTCAGGGTGAAAACAATGTATTTACTCACAATAAAATTTACGTATTTGAAAGCTACATAAGAACTATTGCAAGTCATAATAATTAATTAACATGGTCAAAGAGAAACTTGTTTACGAAGAACAACATAATCAGTGCAATTTCATAAGCGGGATTTGTGGACGATGGTGTGTACGCAATGTTACCCTTACTTGTGAAGGTATAGATACTGTTTTCGATAGACCGTCGTATTTCTGAAAGAGAAATTGTTTGACTCTTAAAAAATAAAATGTCACGTAAATTGAGAAGAAAGGAGTATATTGCGCGCACACATATATATATATATTTCATTTCTACAAAAATATTTTTAAATAGATTAGATTACATTAATTATATATTATTGTATTGTCATTAATTGCATGATGATTATTGATTACTATTTGATGAGGAAAAAACGACATTTTAACTTATTTTTCTAAAAAAATACATTTGGCAACATGTCTTTTTCTTTTTTCCTTTTTATAGATAAATTATATTTATATTTTATTATTATGTGAAATTTTAAAAAGAAGAAAAACATATAATTGAGGGTTGCTTGTAAGTTTTAGTTATTGGGAAAAATTGGTTAGAGTAATATGCAACTCTATGCTAAAACTTTGCTTATTAAATGGAAAAGAAAATTAAAGTTTACTCATAAATAATCCCAATAAAATAATTTTTTTTTAAAAAAGGTTACTTGTATAAATCAAATGAGTCTTCTCTTTTGTGTAATATTGTAATTCCAATTTAATTAAAGTTGCATTTTTCACTTAAACTTTTACTATATAGTTAACTTTGAGAAAAATAATTTATGGTATTTCCGTTTTAAAGTGGCTACTTTTCAAAGAGTTTTCATATACCGGCTATTTTTTAAAAACAAATCGAAAAGTGGCTAGCTCGTATAATTTTTACGAAAAAAATGCGCAATTTTGTCTATAACTCGTTAGCTCGATTAATCAAGATTCGCGCAATGTAAGGTCTATTTAAAGAAGAAGTGCTCTCTATCAGGAATTTCTCACGGCTCAAACTCGAGATCTGATTAGGAGTGGGAAAATAGACATAAACATCAATAACGACGAGGCGAAGATATAAAAAGGGCAGCCCGATGCAATAACGTTCCCGCTATCCGTAGGGTTCGGGGAAGGGCCCACCACCACAAGAGTGTATTGTACGCAACCTTACCTTACATTTCTGCCAGGGCCTGTTTCCAAAGGCTTAAACCTGTAACCTCCTGATTACATGACAACAACTTTACCCGTTCGAAGACGAGGTGAAAATATAAAAAGGACAACCCAGTGCAGTAAAGCTCCCGCTATACGCCGGGTTCGAAAAAATGTCCCACCACAAGAGTATATTTTACGCAGTCTTACCTTACATTTCTGCCAGAGGCTGTTTCCAAGGCTTGAACCCGTAACCTCCTGGTGCACATGTCAACAACTTTACCAATTCAAGGATGAGGCGAAAATATAAAAAGGATAGCACGATGCACTAAAACTCCCGCTATACGCCGGGTTTGGGGAAGGACCCCACCACAAGGGTGTATCGTATGCAACCTTACCTTGCATTTCAGCCAGAGGCTGTTTCCGAGGCTTGAACCAGTGACCTCCTGATCACATGACAGCAACTTTATCGGTTCGGGGACGAGGCGAAAATATAAAACAAGAAAAAATGAAAGGAAGAATCATGAAAATGACCTCCATTTTATAAGCCCTTTACATATTTTCCCAGAACTAACTGAGGTTTATTTATAGTAGCAAGGAATGGAGGAAAACAAGAGTAAAAACAATAGTTGTGATGGATGTTGTTAGAAAAACACGACGTTCCTCGATCTCCGTGCAGGATTCACGCGTGGCAGAGACCGATAAATCCAATGGTATTCACGGTTTCATCAACGTTTTCTTTATGTAATTCAGAACTTCATCTACATCAACTGTCCACGCGACTGAAACTGGGGAATAATCCGTCCAAGGGTTGCTTGTATTCCACCTAATATATCGATGTTAGGATCTGACACGGGTACGACAACAAATTTCGGAGAGTCAAAAGCGACATATAGCAAATACTTACTTCTTTAGCCCTTGGTCTAACAACGTGTGACCTACGCAAATGCCCTGTGTCTCAACCCTCACGACGCCTTTCTTGAATGTGAAAAGTTCAGGTCGAACTAATGCCACGAAACTAACTGGATCGTGTAGGAAAATTCCTGCAAAGTGGACAGACGTTTAAGTTCTGTGTTGCTCGAACTCTTCAAAAATGACGTTAGACTACTTTTATAGGATCCAACACGGGTGCAGCAACATTTTTGAAGAGTCTGAGCGCCAGTTGATAAGAGATGATGACGATAGAAATGCAAGAAAGTGGTTTAAGAAGCAATGCCGGACATCCAAAAACAATATAAGAACAGAAGTTACCGTAGACACCGTCTGATTTGACATGCCAATCACGGTAAAATTTGCACATATCGCACAATAATTTAGCGTGTTTCCCTTCTGATTGCTTTAGTTCTTCAAGATCATCATCTAAAATCATCGAAGCGCATACTATTTATTGAGAAGCGAACGATACTATACAATTAAAGGCGCAAAAATTAGAAGTCTTCGACGTATTTAAACAGTGAACATTCACCTTTGAATTTGACTTGTGTTGTAATGTTGATGCCTACGATATCAATATTTGCTCCTGACGTAAACACAACATCAGCGGCCTCGGGGTCCCCATAAATCTGTTTTGTCAGAAAACTATGCAAATGAGAAGACGGTAAT
Source organism: Capsicum annuum (assembly GCF_002878395.1). Taxonomy (NCBI): domain Eukaryota; kingdom Viridiplantae; phylum Streptophyta; class Magnoliopsida; order Solanales; family Solanaceae; genus Capsicum; species Capsicum annuum. The sequence continues at coordinate 1,525,837 of NC_061119.1, forward strand.
GAAATTGATGATCGAATAATGTATACTACAATGACTGATTCTTCAGCTTCGTGTAATGAATTCGTGAACACGCAAACATTGGCCTTATAGATGCTAACGACATATGAAATGATGTATAATACACAACAGAAAAAATCACCAACATTTGCTTCGGCAGCAGGATTAACGTTTCCCAAAGCAAAGAAGGAACCACCGAGTACGACCACTCTCTTCACTTTGCTCGCAAAGGTTGAGTCCCTCTTGACAGCCTAACAAACAGATAACGATCAAAATTTCGTAAATGAAAGGAAAAATCAGAAACTTAAAAGTTGTGGAAGTTTCGTAAACCTACCAAAGCTACGTTTGTCAATGGTCCCAGTGCAAGTATAGACACTTCACCGGGATGTTCAGAAACTTTTTCCACCAAGAATTCAGATGCAGATTTGTCGATTTTCTTCGAATTTGGAGAAGGTAAGAATAAGTTGCCTAATCCATCTGAACCATGAACAAAGTCCGCAACACGCGGTTCCCCTCTCTATAGCAAAAAATAGGATCAACGTTAGATGGAAGTATGTATAAATTATTTATACGTATAAAGTGGAATTTTAAGTAGAACGTAGCGAGCCAAAGCTACTAGGTTCAGCCGAGCTGTAGGCGAAGCTCTAACTCCGACCCTGCATTTGTCTCTTTCATTTACTTCTTGTTGTTTGGAATAGTACGTGAGATTGCAAAGCGAACAAATTGTTGCTACTAGAAGGAATATTTGTTAAATGTAGAGGCAAAATTACCTTCAGAGGTTCGGGGCTACCCTCCGCCACGGGAACATCCGGATATCCTGCAGCTTCACACTATCATTTTGCAAATTAAGTTAAAGAAGTAACTTATCAAGAACTTGACTCACAAACATCTCATAGATGAAAATCATAAACACGGAGAAACGAAAGATATTTATACTTACCACAACGTACTGATAAATAAAAAAAAACATAAAAAAAACATACCAAAAGTAACGCATTCCGTGTAGCATCTTTTGTCGTAACGTTGCCAAAGATTGTAGTCAAGCCTATGATTTCAACTCCTGGTGTCTGAAACGCCATTAGTATTGTCATACTGTCATCTAACATCAACGAAAACATAATTAGCTCCAACATGACAAACGGGAACCAAATCGAACATGAAGCTCATCGAAAACACACATAAACACAACTCAGCCTGTTAAACATTGTTACGAGAGACACCTAGGTATTTGTCTTTCATTCACCGAAAGAATTTTTCCCCATATTTGAGAGGATAGAAACGAAAGAATTTCTTGAAAAAATTTCAGGCATCAATAAGTATTATACTTAATCTTTCTTCTTGGTTGATGAGATGCCACGTTTCACATTACTAACGGCACATGCACATTAGTTTCTACTTGAAAGAAGCACAATTTCTATGCCAGAAAGTCACTGCAAGATATGCCCTTGGAAACTTCTCTTTCCCGAAGAAAACAGTTTTACCGGAGAAGTGATTTCAGAACAGAAAGGGCAAGCCGTTCCAATCTAAGATAAGTGACAAGCTTCCTACAAACTTTTCAAACTGGTGATAATTGGCGTTAGCCAACTTTACTGATTTGGGTCGACATGAAAGAAGACATACACACTGGAAAAACTCATCAACTCAGCTCTTTTGGGATACGGGGGAGAATAAGGAAATCAGGCATTCGAGGGAAACGTCCTGCTATTACATTGTGTTTACCCTTCTCGAATACATCCTTTTCTGATAAAAGAACGACTCTCTTTGAGTTCGATATTGGTTTTTTTCCAAAGGTTGCATTTAATTGATACTATTTTTTTGGATAACCGTGGTGTCCGGGTCAGCTTTCGCGCACCTCGGCTGAATCCACGGGATAACTGTCACCTCCCACCAACACCCGACTTCATTGACCACTAGGCCCAACCCTTGGTTGCTTTATTTGATACTTTGCTTACTCTCTCCATTATAGAACTCACAGCATACTCTTATTGATATTTCGTCTTATCCTTTTGTTATATAACAGTCAACCATCTTTGCTACTTTAGCTTCCTCGATATTATTGAAGCTCGAAGTTTCCAATACAGAGTTGATGCTACATATTCTCCAATTAATGATAGCATGTTCGATTTAAAGCTAAGAGTGATACACTAGGTAAACAAAGTTTGCAAACTAATATTCATCTATAGGTGCTACCAAACATCAACAACCTAACAACCTAAGTTGCTTGGACTCTTCAACAATGTCTACGGGTGCATGTCGGATCCTCGAAAAATAGTGTATTTTTGAAGGATCGGACACGGGTGTGGAAACATTTTTGGAGAGTCCGAGCAACTTAGTCAACAACAACATATCCAGTGTAATCCCGGGTCAGGGGAGGGTAGGATGTATACAGACCTTACCCCTACTTTTGCGGGATAGATAAGTTGTTTCTGATAGACCCTCGGCTCAAAAGAAGTGTAGACAAATCATGATAGAAAGAAAAGCAATATAATTTCAAAGGTGCCTATGTGTTAGTGCTATCTTCTTACTTATTTACGAAAGTAACAAAACATTCCTTGACTAAAAGAAGTATTATAATTTGTTAATAAGGATTGGAGAAGATCATAGATAAAGTTAATAGCGTACTTTAATAAAAGTATAACTAATTTAGTACGACTAAAGCAGCTTTATCACTAGATTCTCTTCACTAAAACAACCAGAAAGAATCCCAAAATTCACAAATTCAAGAAAGATGGAGAACATCTTCCATATAATAATAACAAAATGGAAATAAAAATGGACACAATAAAGTAAGTTGGACCCTTTTTTTATATTAGAATCTGTCATCTTAAGCACTTTTACAACAACATACCCGGTGTATTCCCGCAAAGTGGGATCCGGGGAGGGTAAAGTGTACGCAGTCCATACCACTACCACAGGTAAAGTAGTCTCTTAAGCACTTTTAAGAATAAAAAGGAAGAATCTTTAAGTTTCCTAAGATACACAGAGCTGAAATCCAGAAAAAGACCCCACATTCACGTAAAAAAAGGGCATCCCGGTGCACTAAAACTCCAATTATGCGTGGGGAAGAGCCAGACCACAAGGGTCTATTGTACACATCCTTACCCTGCATTTTTGCAAGAGGATATTTCCACAGCTTGAACGCGTGACCTCCTGGTCCATGGTAGCAACTTGCCAATTACTCCAAGGTTCCCCTTCACCACATTCACATAAGAACTCCCAAAACCATACAACATTACCCAAAAAAAGTCAAATATATTTGTTTAAGAAACTCAAAAACCCAATTCCAATCAAAATAAACAATTTGGCAAAAATTGATAGAAATCTCAATTTTAAGTTCATTCATGAAAAAAAGATCAGCACCTAAATTCAAGAAACTAAAAATCTGCTAAAGTTCCTTTAAACAAAAGGATAGAAGATGTTATCAAAAAGTCATCTATTCGTCTAAGAAAATCAGAACCAATTCTAATCAAACAAACAATTCAGCTGAATATCAATAAAAATCTCAACTTTAAATTCGGAAAACGAATACTTGGTTGCGGGGGTGCACAGACCTACGGCCGTCCGACAAGACAATAATACACTAAGAGAGATCGGAGACAAGTCCATTTGCCTCGGATATTATCGATTTTGCTAAACACCAAGTCTATCCAGCGGTGTCTTGTACTGCTTTGCCATCTTACATTAGTGATTAGGATATCATCACCTATTAAAGCGTAATCAGCAAAAGGGTTTGTATTCGTTGGGTATGCATACTTTGCTGCCAACCACACTATATAGTGGAGGGGCAAAGTAACTAGAGACCAAGATTTGTAGTAACCTAACGGCTGCCCAATTACGAAGGCAATCTCACTCCCTCTCTTAACTATCGGAGGGCCGATTAAGAACGTGTTGAGACCCACGGACGGTTCGCCATTGAGTGTCATATACACCCTCAGGTCCTGTGTGTGGCACGAAAAATGAATATACAAATTCAAGAAACTGAAAAAGAACAGCTGAAATTTGCTAAAGTTCCCAACTTTAAACAAAAGGGAGAAGATCATACCACAAAGTCATCTATTTGTCTAAGAAATCCAAACGGAAGCACGGTGCACTAAAACTGCCCCTATGCATGGGGCCCGGACATACATAATGAGTCTATCGTACGCAGCCTTACCCTGTGACATCTTTGCCACATGGAGGCAAATTTACACCAGTTACACACAAATTCAAGAAACTACTGAAATTTGCTAAAGTTCTCAATATTTAAACAAAAGGGTAGCCCCCTGCACTAAAGCTCTCGCTATCTATTTATTTTTTTTGATAACCGTGGTGTCGGGGCCAGCTTGCCTTCACCTCGACTAATTCCACGGAATACCTCCCACCTCCCATCAGCATCAGGTACAGGTAACTCTGTCCACCAAGGCTAGAACAAATGGGAAGAATTCACCTAATGTTTATCTCTGTTGGGAATTAAACCTGCGACCTCATGATATTCAACACAACTCCATTGAACCGCTATCTATTATACAAAAGGCTATTTACACGACTTGAACCTGTGACCACATAACACAACTTTACCAGTTACCCAAGGCTCCCTACCTAAAACTCAATTTTAATCAAACAAACAATTTAGCTGAAAACTACTAAAAATCTAATCTTTAAACTCATTCATAAAAAACAGACATCAGCAAAAAAAATCAAGAAACTGAAAAAAAAAAAAAACTCTGTCTAAAAAGCCCAAAACCCAATTTCCATTACATAAACAATTTAGCTGAATATTACTAAAAATCTAATCTTTAAACTCATTCATGAAAAACAAACAACACTTAAAAATCAAGAAACTGAAAAAAAAAAACTATTTGTCTAAAAAACCCAAAGCCCAATTTCCATTACATAAACAATTTAGCTGAATATTAATAAAAATCATTCATGAAAAACAAACTGAAAAAAAAAATACTGAAATTTGCTAAATAGGTAGAAGAATTATTACCAATGCCAGGATCAGTATCAATAATTATCTTTCCACTTTGCTTAGCAAAACAATTCTTGTTGGAATTCACCAAATCACCATCACAATTCGACATTCTTGAAATTAATTCTTTTTTTTTTTAAAAAAAAAAAAAAAAAAAAAAAGGAAAAAAATTGAGGAGGAAAAAAAAATTGGGGGAATTTTTGGAGACAATGAAAGTGTAATATAATAATAAAAATTAGATCATAGATTAAAAAAAAATAATAACTGTGGGGTTAGTGGAAAAGGATATGAATTTTCCAAAAAATTGTGCTATGATTTTCTTGATTTGGTGAGTCAATTTTTGTGTATTTATAATTTTTCGGGAAAGAATAGTAGATAAGGTTATTTGGATTTGTCCAAGTTGTAAATTTGGTATCTTAATTTGATTCTCGATGTGTTGCATTCGGTATTCGGTATCCACAAGTTAAAAGATGAATTTTATATTAGGCAAACAATGTAAATTTAACAAATTAAAGCTTAATTATAAAAAAAATCGATATTCTACATAATTACTGAAAATTTTTGTTTTTCAGTGTGTCGAAATATATAATTTGCTCTCGATACAATTTTTTTAATTTTGGATCTATTGAGATACATAATTAGCTCCCGACATCCAACAAAGATACATATTAGGCAAACAACGTAAATTTAACAGTTTGGAGCTTAATTACAGAAAATTTTGACATTTTACATAATTACCGAAATTTTTTATTTTTGAGTGTGTCGAGATACATAATTAGCTCTCAATACATAGATACATAATTTGCTCTCGATACATTTTTTTTTCTATTTTGGATCTATTGAGATACATAATTAGCTCCCGATATCCAATAAAGACGCATATTAGGCAAACAACGTAAATTTAATAGTTTGGAGCTTAATTATAAATTTTTTTGATATTTTACATAATTACTGAAACAATTTGTTTTTGAGTGTGTCGAGATACATAATTAGCTCTTAATACATAGATACATAATTTGCTCTTGATACTTTTTATTTTTCAATTTTGGATCTATTGAGATACATAATTAGCTCCCAATATCCAATAAAGATACATATTAGGCAAACAACGTAAATTTTACAGTTTGGAGCTTAATTATAAAAAAATTTCGATATTTTACATAATTATTGAAAATTTTTATTTTTGAGTGTGTCTAGATACATAATTAGTTCTCAATACATAGATACATATACATTTTTTTATTTTGGATCTGTCGAGATACACAATTAGCTTTTGATACATCCAACAAAGATGTATAATTAGTTGAGATTTTTGTAATTACTTTGAAAAGGTGAAAATTTATGTAAAATATGATAAGTTAACGTGTATGTTTATGTTATTTTTCTTTTTATTTTTGAGGGTTCAAGAACTTGAAGATAGAAGAGTATTTAGGATTTGAAGTTTATGGATTCTGCCGTGCACCAACGATCCCAAGTTAGTATATTCCGACACGCGAAAAATTAGTACTCTAATTTTGTTTACATTGTATTCTATTTGAATTTTTCACTTGGGACTCGATATCTAAAAGTTAAGGATGACGTTATTTCCAGACGTGGAATTCAAGACCTCGTGTATTTATTTTCATTTACTACTTTTTATATAGGTTACATCGATCGAGGTTTCATTGAAATCCAAAATTTATCGTTTATGTATTACTTCAGCGATCTCAAATTAATATATAATAATAACTAGGTTATAATTTAATAATTAAGCTCTTTCAAAATTTTCATAAAGAGGATAAAAAATATTATTTTTATACCATGGCATATTTCTTTGGTTAAATCGCTTGGAAGATAATACCAAAATACATAGTGTTAAATTTCATTAATTTTCTATGGGTTTTTTTTCCAACCAAAACTATCAATGTTTTGACAATTTCACATTAAATTATTTTTAAATATGGACTAAGAGAGTTCTAGATTTACAAAATGGGATTTGACTTTGATCTTATTAGATTTTCTTTGATAAATATGTTGATCCAAAAACACAGTTTTGGACCCAATTAAGATCTTTGCCTCCGGGCCCACCTCCGAACCGTAGGCTAACATTCATTGAAAGTCGCCAAAAAGGTTCAGTTTGTACCGTTTCGCCTGTTTATTTTGTAATATGGCTCCAACAGCCCTGCCGAACCAACCAGATCTACTCTACAGGGCGCCGGGGGTGCCCATGATTCCTCGGTGCATCGGTGCTCATGGTGCCTTGGGGTCGTTGGTGCATGGTCGCTAGGTAATTTGACAAATAAGATCGTCCAATTTCGATAAAACTTAATCAATAAATACTCCTAAGGGGAACGAGACAAAGAGGGGGTTGCTCAGATGGTAAAGCACCCCTCAGTTCCAACAAAAGAAATTTTCCATGAAAACCATTTCTCCGCACAAAATTTGTGATCAAATGACCGTTTGATAGTAAGTGTTACATTAATAAAAGACAGCTCGATGCATTAAGCTTTCGCCACGCACGAGATTCGAGAAAGGACCAAATCACAAAAAACTATTATATACAACTTATCGTGTATTTATACAAGAGATTATTTTGACGACTCTAACATCATGTTACATTAACCTAACCTTAAAAGACAATAATTTACTTTCTTGTTAAACTATCATAACAAAGAATTAACTATTTATACTAAGGATCTTTAAGGAACTATATATTATAAAAAATTTGTAATTTGTAGAATTTTGCCACCAACTTAAAGTATATCCTTTAATTACCTCCTAGTTAGTGAAACAAGAAAGACTAAGAGGGGAGGCAAAAAAAAAAAGAAATTGAAAATAAAAAATCAAATAATAGTATACTATATGGTATAATCGCATATACGTTATATATGTCAATGTGAAGCGAAAAAACTTACTGTCTATTTAAAAAAAAAAAACTCATAAATAAAGATCATTTAACCTAATTAACTTCGAGTTATCGAAAATTTAAACAAATAAAACAAAAGGGAGATGACGATAAACATAAGTTAAAAGAGAATAATATTGGTTATTTTATTTATTACTATTATAAAGTTGTTGAACATAAATTATTGCACGTTATAGCACATGTATTTGACCTGGAAAATACATGGAATTAGTGTTAATAATCCATTCAATAATTCAACATGCACATGGATTGATACAAATGACTTTTCAACACCAAACAAAATTGAATTATAAGTGTTTGATTTTAAAATACAAGAAAATTACCAACAATTAAATAATATTACAGGAGTACCACCAACAATAATAACATACTCAATAAAATTTCACGAGTGAAATCTGAAAAAGGTGTAATGCACACAGACTTTACTACTACCTTGTGAAGGTAGAGAGACTTAAGATTAGCTCATTTAATCTATGTCGATATACACACATACATATATACTTCTTCCGTCTCAATTTATTTGACATATTTCGCTTTTCGAAATTCAAACATATGCCTGTATTTGATCGTATTTTTTTCATATATGTTTCAATGATTGTGGCTTATACTCCCTCCGACCCAAATTATCCATCCCAAATTTCCTAATTTAGCCTCTCATTTTACTTATCTTTTTTCATTAATCAAGAAAAGATAAAAAAATTTTTTCATGTTTTACCCTTTGCATTAATTATTTTTTTCTTCAAATTAAAATGTAAATTTCATTTAATAAGGGTATTATGGTAAACTAGTTATGTTATTAATTAGTATTTTTCTTAATCAATGTGTCATCTCAATTTGGAATAGGTAATTTGGGATGGAGGGAGCAGTAATTTTTCACTAGTTTTCAAATATATAAAATTTTATTTCAAAAAGATTGTAAATTTCATGTGCAAATTCTTGGTTAAACTTAACTTGTTTGAATCTCGAAAAGTGAAGCATGTCACATAAATTGGGACAGGGAGTATAAAATTAGCAAAAATCAACCAAATGGATATTATCTGTTAAAATATTTACATCTGAGAAATATATCACTTCCCACATTTTTTCCCATTTGAACTCAAAAACAAAAAAAGATTAATACATTTTCAATATTTTTTTTCTCAATACTACTTCTAAGTTGAGAAATTTAATTTTACATGGCAGTAAAAAAAAATTCATTAGATCAAATTTTGCCTTTTGTTTTCACCATACTGCACAGTTTTTTTTCATGTCTTGGCATTAGGGGAACCCAAAATATTAGCTGCATTCTTTGCTAAATGGCTTTTCATAGTCCCACCAGTTTGTGTTGAGCCCTTTGCATTTGCCATCTCGGTCGCGAGAGCCGATTTCTTTATCTGTTGAATGAACAACGATCGATCAGCAGATAATAGCAACCGGAAACCTATGTTACTCGGACTCGGAAAAAATGTTAACCGGTGTCTCCAAAAATAGTACATTTTTGGAGAGTCCAAGGAACATAGCCAGAAACATCAACATCGAATCTATATATTCCCTCCGTTTCAAAAAAAAAAGGATAGCAACTCTTTAACTACATCTTTCTACATGGCATATTTAAGACCATAAGATTCAAAAATCTTCTTTATTTTCTTAAACTCCGTTGTCAAAAAACGGGTCATTCTTTTAGAAATGGAGGGAGTATGTCATATTATCTTCTCACCGATGTAAAGGCATAACAAATCACAATCAAACAGCCAACTTGTGTTTGGGCTATGAACATACATAAGAACTATTGTTGAACAAACGGAGGAAAGCCGGTGCACTAAAGCTTCCGCTCAGTGAGGGGTCCTGGGAAGGGCCAGACCACAAGGGTCTATTGTAAGCAGCCTTACCCTGCATTTCTGCAGGAGGCGGTATCCACAGCTCAAACCGATGACCTCGTGGACACATGGAGGCAACTTTACCAACTACGAACAAACAAAAGGGAAGTAAAAGTTTAACTTACAGCAGCAATTCTCTCCTTGTGGATTTCACTTGTAAACTGAGAAAACCGAAATTGGAAACAATCAGATAAACAGAAGAAATGTGAATAACAAATACATCAAAAAGAAAGTATCTTTCAGAAAAATCTAAATGTGTATTGAGGTTTTTAAAATAAAGCAGTAGTTGAACTCACCGGCTTCTTGTAGGCTCTGATCTCATCCCCGCCAAAACCCGGGAGGGTCATATTCCAGTTCCTTTCTGTATCAAGTATAGTTTAGTAGGTTAGGTACTGCATATTGTTGCACCAGTCAGGAATAGAAGGTAACTTACCAAGATGCAGAAGGATGTCCTTTGCCTCCAATGTATTGGATTTTCGATGCTTGGCCAACGAACAGCCAAATGTGGTAATCTGCTCAAGCAAAAAGCACGAAGTAGTTAAGGACCGGTGCAGAAACAAGGAGTTATAATAGTATTTTCATTTGGCTGGAGAATATACAGGTCCAAAGGGACACTGATACACATTAAGCTGAATGGAATTGCACAACTGAAAAGTAATGGCATTTATCTATGAAAACGAACTAGTTAGCTTTATTCTGTTAAAGCAAGGCCAAAACTTCAGCCCCACTAGAGTACTTCTGAGAATAAGCTACAATATACCGATCAGACAGTAAGATGAGATTTCAAAATGGAAGTCACGCTTTAGTGTGAAATAACTAGAATATGAACTTACAGATTCCACAAATTCCTCTGCTATATCAACGAGGATGTCTTCAACTTCAGCATCCAATTTCTCTGATGGATCAATCTGTCAATGACAGATGCAGGTCAAGCAAAGGCAAAGAACAGACAGAGATCTGATACCAAAATCAAATAGCACGAGTATGACTGACTGACAAGGCTTCTATTATTTTATTTATACACCAAAGAATTCAACATGATTGCTCTCCTTTTTTTAACCTGCCTTGTACACTAGGAGTTATTTTGGCCAAAAATGAGGCAAAAACAGGTACTCTTACCAAAACACCAACTAGTGATAGCACTCCATTCCCAGTGCAGCGACTGATAAAAACACAGTTCTTTTTTTTTGTTGAAAGTACTATCAATTGAGTCATCCACTTAACTAACATACTTTTGTCCGTTGTAGGGTTTGAACCCACGATGAGTGCTTAAGTGACAGATCACTGTAGCACTCATTTGGTTAATTCAAAGCCAAAAGCACATCCTCATAAAGGATAGTGAAAACTTCTTGTACTTTGAAAAAAAACTACCATGGACTGCACACCGAAAATCCACAGCTGTAGTGCTGCTTCACACTCCGGTAAATGGTGACTACTTATTCCCTACTAATTTAACAAGGATGCATAACTGAGATTAACTTCCTAAGTAGCAATCATAATTTATATTATACTGCTAAAAATTAAAAGTCACTATCTTGCAGAATCATGGTAGCCCAGATGGTCTAGCCACCTAAAATTTTACCTTGTTAGCGGTGGTTCGATTCCCGCCTTGTAATCCCCTATCAAGCTGAAACATCTTCTGAGGGAGTTTCCTACTTGCCTCTTCAAGAATTAGAGCTAGAAAGACTTGGAGAGCTACCTATTACTAGGTTCCCTAAGCTAACTAATCTCAGCTTGCAAGTTAAAAGGATAAAGTTTTACAAGTAACATCACCATTTAGGAGGGCATCATCTGTTCAATCTTGCCATTGGGCGAATTCTAACAATAAGCAAATAAAAACATTCGAACCTACCTAGAATTTAATATCTAACTAAAATTATAAGACTGCGTACACTTTACCCTCCCCAAACCTCACTTGTGGGATTTTACCGGGTACGTGATGGTTGTTGTACTAAATCATATATCCAAACGTAAAGATAAAGACTACATAAAATCTTAATTAAGACTTTATTTACATGTGGGTGTAGTTCAGTTGGAAAGCTGCTCACACCTTCACCATAGTAGTGGGGGTTCGACCCCCCACCCCCCCAAAAAAAGATGACTATGTCAAACTACAAGATACAATAAATTCAAAGCAACTGTATCCTTTTTCTGTTAGCTACATCATCTAGTTAACATTAATAACTTCTCAATTCCTGACAACCTATTATAGCTGCATTGTCAACACAACGCAAGCAAAAGTATCTCATCCTATCAACTGACATGGAGTTCAACAATCTTACTTTTAACACAAATTTCAAAATTACTTGAGCCATGTAAGAGCAAGATTAGTACTAATAAGAAAACCAACAACTATGTCTCATTCCCAAGTCTGAAACACTGATAAGACAACCAAACAAGCAAAATGAAAATTCGGAATTTATGGTGGAAGCTCCTCATCCTTTGACAAGAATGTAATACCATGCAGGAAATTAACGTTGTGAAGTGATCCAGCTTAATCTACATGCCGACATAGTGAAGACAGTAAAGCCTGAACATATGTTCTCCTTTAACTTTCATCAATCTATACAGGAGTACTTATAAAAAGGTCGGCACATAAAGGAATAATTTCAAGAAAAAGGACTCTCTAAATCAGGTATATCATGCAATATTCTGAAAAATAGGAGACGACGAGTTTTAACATGTCCACACTAACCTGTGTTACAATATCCTGGATGCTTCTCTTGCTTAGAATCCTAGCACAAGGATCCCCCATCTCTACAGTGGTAGGCGTAGCAGCCTTACTAGGAGGTCCTTGCTGGACTGCAGTGGATTGCATCAATGCATGCGATGAAGGTCTCTGGATTCCTAATCCCTGACCCCGGGCAAGTGGTTGATTAGATAATGATTGTTGAATCCTGGATGGAGGCATCTGTTGCCCCAAATGATCTTGGGACAGACTTGAGGTTGAAGGTTGTGACTGTTGGGCAGAGGATGTGGTAGTAACAGTATGCTGATGAGAGGAAAGAATCTGGGACCTTTGATGCAAAGACTGCGGACCAGTTTGAGGTCTCAATGACGGTGTTGGCAAAGGGGGCTTCCCTGGTGCGCCTGAAGATAACCATGGCTGATTCTGGGACCTGGGACTTTGAGAGGTAGTAGTATGTGATTGGGGCGAAGGAAATCCCACTGACTGAACTCTTAACATGCCATGGCCAGGAAAATTCTGCAAGGGTAAATGAAGAAGAAACAACTAACCTCAATATTTTCCAGCTACCTGGACCTAAAGAACCAAACAAATAAAAAGGAAATACAAAGAATTGATATCTCTCGCAAGAAATTACTAACCTGTGTAGCAGCAGACTGACTACCGATGCTTGTCTGAGGTCTAAGAGGAGAGGGGACGGGTCTCAGTTGCTGAGGTGTAACTCCTGCAGGCCGCATCGGTGAAGTTGAGCCAAGTGATCCTATCATTCCCATCCCATGCATTCCTTGTATAGGCTGCCTCACCTACAGATAACAAGAATCAGTTAATATGCAATACACAACATAAACCGAGAGCCCAGGGGTGTGAATGCACACAAAAGTATAACGTACGCAAATTCCTAACTCAAAGAACCAAATTCATAATTCAACAATAATAGACCCAACCACATAAACCAGAGTAACTAAGATCCAAAATCGCCTTAGCAATCTGAATCATTATATGTCTGTCTTACTATCAAGAAACCTCTCTGGTTACTTTGTCCACTGATTGAAGTTTGGCATACCCAGTATGAAACTAATTAAATAGCACCAACCATTAGATGTATTTGACAAAATATAATGGCTTGGTCGATTTATCTCCGACAGTTAGGTTAGACTTTACCCAGCTACTGACTATGGCACTTTGTATTGTGTCTCGAAATAAACAGTAGGTGAACGACAGAGAATGAATCTTGCATGGTAGAATCACAATCCATTGCCTACATCTACCCTTAAGTCCTACACATGTTGAAGTCCCGATTTTGATTCTCTATGACCCAATAATGGGGAACTATTAATGTGGTAAAGCAAACTGTTTGAATTCTAACCACATCATGTTATTCATGGAAAGCGCAATGCACTAAAGCTCCCGCTATGTTTGGGGTCCGAAGAATGGCCAAACCACAAGCGTCTATAGTAGGCTAAAATTTGCAAACTTTTTGCTGTTTGAGAACAAAAAATTCTCTAAGTAGTCAAAAATTTGCAATCTTTTCTGTTCAAGAACCAAACATCATCTAATAGCAGCCCGATACACTAAAGCTCCGACTATGCACGAACTCCTAGGAAGGACCAAACTAAGGGTCCATTCTACAAGGCCTTACCTCACATTTCTGCAAGAGACTATTTTCATAGGTTGAACCCATGACCTCCTCATCACATGAAACAACTTTATCAGTTACTCCAAGGCTCCCCCTAGAACCACACATTGTCTAATAGCAGTCTAATGCACTAAATCTCCCACTATGCACCAACTCCTAGAAAGGACCAAACCACTAAGGGTCTATTCTACACAACCTTACCTCACATTTCTGCAAGAGACTATTTTCACAGCTCAAACCCATTGACCTCCTCGTCACATGACAACAACTTTAACTGTTACACCAACGCTCACTTCAAACCAAAAATTATAAAATGGCAACACGATACACTAAAGCTCCCACTATGCTCGGACTCCTAGAAAGGACCAAACCACTAAGGGTCTATTATACACAGCATTTCCTCACATTTCTGCAAGAGACTATTTTCACAACTCGAATACATGACCTCCTAGTCACATGAGGACAACTTTATACCCAATAAACTAAAGCTCTCGCTATGCACGGACTCCTAGAAAGGATCAAACCACTAAGGGCCTATTCTACACAACCTTACCTCACATTCCTGCAAGAGACTATTTTCACAGCCTCCTCATCACATCCCAACAACTTTACCAGTTAGTCCAACGCTCCCCTCGAACCAAAAAGTATCTACCTTTAGCTAAAATTAGCATAAGAAAAGTTCAATTTGATACCTACCTGTCCATAAGAAGGCGAAGTCAATGAAGAGAAAGAACTAGTAGGATGATGATGATGATGAGCAGCTACTCCCATTGCCATACCACCACTACTACTACTAGTAAGTCTAGGGTTTTGCATAGAAACCGAAACCCATGACCTCCTCGTCACATGACAACAACTTTACCAGTTACTCCAACTATCCCCTTCGAACCAAAAATTGTAAAATAGCAACACGATGCACTAAAGCTCCCACTATGCACAGACTCCTAAGGGTCTATTCTACATAGCCTTACCTCACATTTATGCAAGAGACTATTTTCACAGCTCGAACCCAAACCCATGACATCCTCGTCACATGAGGACAACTTTACCACCTCGAACCAAAAATCATCTAACTTTAGCTAAAATTAGCATTAAAAAAAGTTCAATTTAATACCTACCTGTCCATAAGAAGGGGAAGTCAATGAAGAGAAAGAGCTCGTCGGATGATGATGATGATGAGCAGGTACTCCCATTGCCATACCACCACTACTACTATTACTACCTCTAGGGTTTTGCACAGAAATCGAAGACGAAGCCGAAACCGAAGATGAAGATAATGAGTGAGGTGGTGGTGGTGGTGGTGGAGGTGGTAAAGAGAAGTGTTGAAAAGGTGATGGCTGTTGCCATGTACGAGTAAAAGGCTGTCTTGGTAGTAATGGAGTTTGCTGTTGAACTATGGCGACAGCGACGGAAGTAGTGGTAACGGCGGCGGAAGTAGTAGTGGTGGTTGTGGTAGGGTTTAGAGGTGGTGATGCTACTGAGGTAGTGGTGGTTGCTGTGGCGGCGGCGGCGGTGGAAGAGGAGGAGGAAGACGGTGGTGGAATTGGTTGTTCAGCTGGTGGCTCCGGCGACGGCACCGTCGCTGGAGTTGAGGGTGGTTGTTGAGTTTGCTCCATTTCTCAAATCATTACTACTTAGTAGAGAGGATTTTGGGGATATATATATATATATATATATATATATATATATATATATATATGTATGTATATTATATGTACGAGAAAAGACTCAAATATGTCATCGAACTGTCAGAAATGCTTATATTCATTAAAAATTTGGCTCATTTATGTCATCACCATTATAAAACAAGTTCATCCATGCCATTACTTGTTAATCATGATTTTTCAAAAACAGCTTTGTCACGTGTCGTCTTACTAGAGGTCTACATCTTTAATTAAAACAAAGAAAACAGACTCAAATACGCCATCAAAGTATCAAAAATGATCCATTTATATCATCCATTAAAAGTTTGACTCGTTTATATCATCGTCGTTGCAAAACAAGTCCAGTATTTATTAAGCGTTTTGTCAAAAGGCATAATACATAAACAAGACCTTTAACTTGACATTAAATTATAACAATAATTTTTAACTTTATCAGTGTGTAAGTAGGCCCTTTAACTATACAAAAGCTGAATAAAAAAATACTTCAATCTTGCAACACATACGTGAAACTCAATCGCTCCTACGTGAACTAGTACTTCAACCAAATGCTGCCACCTAATTAAAAAGATACACGTAGATTTTAGATGTTAACTTTGTCAGTGTACAAGTAGACTCTTTAACTATATAAAAGTTGAACAAAAAAATAATTCGATCTTTCAACACATATGCGTGAAAATCGCTCCTACGTGGACTAGTACTCCAACCAAATGCTGCCACCTAATTAAAAAGATACACATAGATTTTAGATGTTAAAAAAAAAAACTTAATATACCACTATCACAAATACATGTACTTTTAAAAGGTTCATTTAGAAGATGTAAAATCCGATGAAAACCCTACAAAATTTCCATCTCTTATTTCCTTTCAATTAAGGAAAAATTATTGAAATTCTAAGGGATGATATAAATGCGTCATTTTTGATAGTTCGATGACATATTTGAGCCTTTTTTTCCATAATTTTAATTAATGATGTGGGTCTCTAGTAAAACGACATGTGGCAAAGTTGTTTTTGAAAAATCACAATTAACAAGTAATGACATGGATGAACCTGTTTTGTAACGCTGATGACATCGATATTAATATGCTATCTCCCACTAATACAAATACCTCGACAATTTGTTATTAATGTTATCTCTCATCATTAACACATGGATCTCGACTATTTTATCAAGTGTTCGTTTAGATACTAAGATACGTCGTGTTAGTAGCCGTTTAGCCATGAAAATTATTTTTTTTCAGAGTTGAAGATGAAGTTGGAGTTAGAGTTATGTTTCACCATGTCTTTTTGAAATTTTTTTTTTAAAAACTTTTGAAAAATATTTTTTAAATATG
Organism: Capsicum annuum; assembly: GCF_002878395.1. NCBI lineage: Eukaryota > Viridiplantae > Streptophyta > Magnoliopsida > Solanales > Solanaceae > Capsicum > Capsicum annuum. The sequence continues at coordinate 1,542,864 of NC_061119.1, forward strand.
ATTTTATGCCCTCAACTTTTAAAAATTATTAAAATTACCCAACTACTAATTTACCTACTAAAATACAACCAAATGTTGAGAAAATAATTTATATGTCTTCAATTGATAAAATAATTAACAACAAACTAATTATTATGATTGTTATTCTTCTAAAATTTGAATAAAAATATCACAAGCACGAGCTAAATAAGTTTATCTAACCATAATCGATTAAATACAGAAAAATATATTTTGATAAATATGATTGATAGATATAAATATATTTTATATATTTTAAATTTGTTGATGAAGATTCTTAATTATTTTCACTTGAATTAATTATTTTATTGAATTTGGTCTTTTTAAAAAAATTACGGAATTTAGTTAATAAGAGGGTTTTGTTTAAAAATTTAAAGATTGGGGTTATATGTAATAATAATGGAAGTTGAAATTGGAAGTAGAAAAACGGGAAAGCAACAAAAAGTTGTTTTCCATTTTCGGAATTTTATTCCGAAATTATTTTTCAAAGTTTCATGGCCAAACACCATAATTTCCAACTCAGGAAAATTTTTTCAAAATTTTTTTTCGAAAAAAAAGGTAAAAATACCCATGGCCAAACGGGCCCTTAGTATCTTAATTATTTCACTGAGCACTTGTTATTTTTCATCGGACAATATGATATTGATCCTAAAATATGACGGTAAATACAGCTACGCCACGAACAACCAACCATCATATTATAGAATTAGATGGATTTACTTTTACTTGGCATGTCTCGCTTCTCAAGAATCAAACTGCAACGACTTTGAACTACATTTTTTCATCGTACTAATACAAGAAGGATCGCAACTTACAGTATCTGTTCAGATCGACGCTTATGAAGCGAAACGTGATAAGTAAAAATGAACGGAGAAAGTATTTATACCACATAATATTGATTTATACAACTACATCTTCATTAAGAAGTTGGTATCTTTGATTATCTCCATTTGCTTCTTCAATAACATGATCCTTCTCACTGTTGATGAACAAACAAGTAGTATAATTAGCTAGCTATATATATATATATACTAACTAGTATAATCAACAACAATATATCGAGTGTATTCCCACATAGTGGGGTCTGGGAAGGGTAAAATGTGTACGCAGTTCATACCACTACCTCCGAAGAATTAGAGAGACTGTTTCCGATAGACCCCTATCTCAAGAATTTAATCAACTAGTATACAACAATAACATACCGAGTGTATTCCCACGTAGTGGGGTCTGGGAAGGGTAAAATGTACGCAGTCCATACCACTACCTCTGAAGAAGTAGAAAGGCTGTTCCAATAGGCCCTCGGCTCGGGAATATAATCAACGAGTATACAACAACAACATACCGAGTGTATTCCCACGTAGCGGGGTCTGGGGAGGGTAAAATGTACACAGTCCATACCACTACTTCTGAAGAACCACTACTTCTGAAGAAGTAGAATGGTTGTTTCCGATAGGCCCCCAGTTCAGGAATATAATCAACTAGTATACAACAACAACATACCGAGTGTATTCCCATATAGTGGGGTTTGGGGAGGGTAAAATGTATGCAGTTCATACCACTACCTTCGAAGAAGTAGAAAGGATGTTTCCGATAGACCTCCGGTTCAGGAATATAATCAACTAGTATACAACAACAACATACCGAGTGTATTTCCACGTAGCGGGGTCTGGGGAGGGTAAAATATACGCAACCCATACCACTACCTCCGAAGAAATAGAGAGGTTGCTTCCGATAGACCCCGTAGTCAACTAGTATAAGATTCAAAAATAGGGATTGAGTTCAGATTGCTGTTACATGGCCTTGAGTAAATAAGAATTTCAAATCATGATCTCAAATCGCATGTCCAAATGCTGATTCGGAATCATGACATGGAATCGCATGTCCAAATGCTGATTCAGGAATCATGACATGAAATTGCATGTCCAAATGCTGGTTTAGAATCATGACATGAAATCACATGTTCAACGCTGATTTGGAATCATGACATGCAATCGCATGTCCAAACGTTGGTTTAGGAATCATGACATGAAATCGCATGTCCATCCAAACGCTGATTCAGGAATCATGACATGAAATCGTATGTCCAAATGCTGATTTGGAATCATGACATGAAATCGCATGTCCAACGCTGATTCGGAATCATGACATACAATCGCATGTCCAAACGTTGGTTTAGGAATCATGACATGAAATCGCATGTCCATCCAAACACTGATTCAGAAATCATGACATGAAATCGCATGTCCAAATGCTGATTCAGGAATCATGACATGAAATCGCATGTCCAAATGCTGATTTGGAATCATGACATGAAATCGCATGTCCAACGCTGATTTGGAATCATGACATGCAATCATGTCCAAACGTTGGTTTAGGAATCATGACTTGAAATCGCATGTCCATCCAAACGCCAATTCAGGAATCATGACATGAAGTCGCATGTCCAAACGCTAATTTGGAATTATAACATGAAATTGCATGTCCAACGCTGATTTGGAATCATGACATGAAATCGCATGTCCAAACGCCTACTTAGTTCGTTCACATTTTCAGATCCTACTAACTTGTTGCAGCTGATGTACAATAGAAAGTCTGCTTTTTCTCAACTTTTGTATGAATTTTGCAATCAATATGTTATTTTATCTCATATCTGCTTATAAATACTGGAGGGAGGTGAAGCAGTTACAGCTTACCGAGAACATGATCCTAGATAGGAAAGTATGGAGAACTCGAGTTAGGTTAGTAGGGTATGGCGTGTTAGGTGGGTTGGGGGAGGTCGGGGCTTGGGGTGTGTTAATGTATCGTAATACTCTGTGGGTGCCTTTTTCTGTTATTTCATCTTGTTTCATGTTTTATTACGATCTTATTTACTGTCCTTGTGTCTTGAGCCGGGGGTCTATTGGAAACAGCCTCTCTACTTCTTCGGAGGTAGTGGTATGGATTGCGTACATTTTACCTTCCCCAGACCCCACTAGGCGGGAATACATTGGGTATGTTGTTGTTGTATATCTTCTTACTACGAGAATTCATTATCGATAATCAGACAACGAATTCAAAGAGCACGACGTACATTTTCGAGTATATGATCAGCCCAGTAACCACAAGTGCAAACGCTACAAAGTACAGCCATTCAACCTGCAATTTTCGTTGAGTGATCCGCACAGAATATTTGATGTAATAAATCGGACACGCTATGATATGAATGGCGGAAAGTACAGCTGAAACCATTAAGATTCATTGAACGCGGAAAATAATGGATACAAGTACCTTCTGTTTGTAGAAAAAGGTTCTGATCACGACAGCCCACACATCGGATGTGAGAAGAGATAGATTGAACAAGGTTGATCCGCTCATCTGCATTTGAATTACCGTTTGATTAAAGATGATAATGAGATTGCATGCTTCAAATTTATACGCGTCATTCCATGTCATGACGGTGAGACAATGAGAGTATGCAATGAAACATGCATTTACGATAACAATAGTAAGTCAATCTATTATCAGAGGATTCAGAATTTTGAGTTTACGGGTTCTGGATGACTTAGTTGTACATATTGAGTCGATTTTTTCACACAAATACAGTGTTTCGGCCAAGATTATTGGGTTCTGCTCAACACGAATATCTGTTGTTATTGAATCGGGTTATAAATTTCATATCAAGTGGGTTATAGAACTAGTACTCAATGAAACTACGAAGAGTAAGTTTTTACCTTGAGAAGAAAGGGAACAAAGGTGTAGAACATAAAGCTTGCCGCTGCGTAGATACAGAAAGCTAGTATCTGAAAAACAGAAAAACAACGAACAATGTCATATTAGTCGATTTCCCTTTCATTCCGCTATAGTTCTCAGGTTCAAGCCTTAGAAAGAGCCAATCACCCCCCGAACCCCCACGATGAGAAGCTGCCGATGGTGCATAAACGTGTGTGTGCTTTTAATACAAATGCAACAAAGTACTTTCACGAGGCAGTCTTCGCACTGAATGAGCACTGGAAGTGTCTCACAAACCATCCTTAGTGAGCCGCATTTCAAACTCGATGGTTTAAGTTTCTGGTTCGAATGATAATGAACTCGGACACAACTCACAAGCTTGTATTAGCGCTTCTGTATCCACCTCTCGTTAAGGTCATCCATCCGAATTCAATCTCAGGGGGTAGACCGCACCTTTGATTTCTAACGTAACTGGCTTACCTTGTTTCCTTATTTGTTTTGCAGCCGAAGTGTTTCTAAGTTACTATTAAGAGTCCGAAATGTATACAAATAAGCATTTATTCGAAACTTCCCATTCTGCAATCATTAGTTCATCAATAGAACGTATCAGTTGAAAGAATCGCGGCTTCCATATCATCTGTTACAAGCGTGATACCTATATTCCTACAAGAATTTATCATCTTTTATCTCAATGTACTCCCCGACAAGTGGGGTCTGGGGAGAGTGAGGTGTACGCAGAGCTTACCCCTACCTTTCTGGGGTACAAGGGTTGTTTCCGGTAGACCCTCGACTCAAGATTCAGAAAACAAAAACGATACAATCAGAGCAAAAATAAGAAGACTTGTCACTTACAAGCTCGGCAGACCAGTCGACTGATTCCAAACTCTTCCTTTCCAAGATTGGTCTGAGAGGAAGTTGAAGTAATTAATCCATGTCGGATTTCTTTGTGTTAAAGTGAGAAACTGCGCGTTTCAAAGTTCCGCGGAAACAAGAAATGCACGTGAAAAGCAAATTTCAGGTAGAAAGGATACATACATCTCAATCATGGTAACAAGCACGCCGAAAAGACCAATCATGGAAACTACTTCAACGCTGTCTTTCTTTTTCACACAGAACTCCTATAAGAAGAAACACTTACGTTTATGTTTAGAGTAACAACGCGGTAGAAAGGAGACAATATCGAATTATGAAGAGACGAATTACACTGACCTCACCAACATTACTTATTGAGAAGAAAAATGTCCCGATGATGACAAATATGTCACCAAGAAAAGGTTTGGAACCACCTGCAATTGAAAAATGGTCGAAGCATAAGCAAACTTCCCGGTTATGAGTGGCAATTAGCTTCTCGTTGCCTCCCACCCTTTCCGTTCAGCTCAAAATTGATGAGAAACATTTTTTCCGTTCTGGGTAACAGACAAGTACCACTTTTATCGCTCGCGTTAGCATCTGATAGAAGCACAAGTCCAAGACCACCTAAACAGACTGCTGCACCAAAGAATTGCCACGGAGAATATCGCGTACCCAAAAATAGCCACGTCAAAATTATCACCCATGCTATAGTCCAGCAATCCAGTATACTCACACTGGTGATCGATGAGTACTGATATGCTTTGTTTACTGCAGTACATTCAACAAAAGTTAACTTCATATCCTACGATATGACATGAAACAAATATCGGAAACCTTTCTACCACATATCTTTAATCATAACAAGCTACGCGCAAAGGATAGACAATTATATTCTCAATGTTGAAGGCGCAGAATGGTTAACGAGTTCATTTAGCGCACGAATAGCTTTGATTAATGTTCATTTAGCGGAGAAGCACCTTACCGAGAAAATTTCCCTGGACATCAGCTAAGCCTAAAAGCGAATACCAATACCAAGGAACCTGCAAGACAACATTCAATCGGTAACCATAACGTAAAACAAAAAACCAAATGCACTTAATACAGCGATGAGTACATCGTTACAATGAGAAAATAGAGAAACGATTCAAAACAACACAAGAATAAACAATTTTTGCTGTGACGAGTTAATATCTGTGTGCGATCGAAGGCAACAAGGCGTAGTTATTGTTAGTTATGTTTGGTACTTAAGCGATATCAAAATTGACTATTGAACAGTAACGAAGTACCTGTAATTTCTGCCTCCGGTAAATCATGATTCCTCCATACACTAAAGCTAAAGCTGTGTACGAGAAGAATGACAGCGAAAGCGGAGTATTTGCACCTACAAATGCAAAACCAAAATACACATACTCAAAATGCTTCTACAACTATCAACATTCTTTCATAAACGAAACCCCATCCCCCATCCCCCCTCCCCGACAACCTTCAACCAGGGGCAGAGCTAGGTAGGGCTGGGGGTTCAGCTAAACCCCTTTCGGTGGAAAATTACACTGCTTATATATGGTTAAAATTATGTTTTATGCATATACAGTAGATATTGAACCCGAAGGGGAGCTTGGAGTAACTGGTAAAGTTGCTGTCATGTGACTAGGAGGTCACGGGTTCAAGCCTTGGAAACCGCCTCTGGCAGAAATGCAAAGTAAGGCTGCGTACAATACACCCTTCTAGTGGTGCCCTTCCCCCGACACCGCGCATAGCAATAGCTTTGGTGCACCGAGCTGCCCTTTTTATAGTAGATGTTGAACCCTCTTTCGTGTGTTTACTTTTTCATATTGTGAACTCCCTTCGTACAAATCCTAGCTCCGCCACCACCTTTAACCTCCCAAAAATGGTAAAGAATTTTCAAACTTACCAAGATTTGCCACTAGAGAAGAAGTGAAGCTCATGAGGGCCCTAAGAAAAGACACAACTTGACCCAAAAACAAAGGGTAAAATGTCATCAATATGCCTTCATAATCCATATCTAAACACCACTCCACCCCAAAAGCGAAAAAAAAATCGAAACTTTATAAGAAAAACTAACAGAAAAATGCTATGTTGGTCGGACTCTTAAAAAAGATCAACAGGTGCGTGTCGGATACTCCAAAAGCAATGAATTTTTAAAGAATCCGATACGCTTGCGGCAACATTTTTGAAGGGTTCGAGCAACATAGGAAAAAAGCAAAAAAAATCGAAACTTTATAATAAAAATTAACAGAGAAAAGCAATTAATAGAAGCTAAGAAAACAGATGAAAAAGAAAAGGTCTGTGATGTATTTATGGTGTTCTTTGACAATGTTATAATAGATCTCAAATCTCAATCATTTGTGGGGACTAAGCAGAAAAATAATAGTATTAATTATGGTTAGTACTAACAAGTGCTTATTATTAATTAAATGCCACACCTAATGATCAATCTATATCAAAAAAAAAAAAGGCAGCCCGGTGCACTAAAACTACCGGTATGCGTGGTGTCCGGGGAAGGGCCCCACCACAAGGTTGTATCATACGCAGCCTTGCCTTGCATTTCTGTCAGAGGCTGTTTCCAAGGCTTGAACCCGTGTGACCTCCTGGTCACATGACAGCAACTTTACCGGTTACTCCAAGGCTCCCCTTCAATGATCAATCTATATCCGATTTCATAATTTCAAATCATGATTTCAAATGCACGTTCAAACGGCTACTAAGTTACGCCACATAAACTATACTCCCTCCGTTTCATTTGTTTCTTTACTTTCCTTTTTGGTCCATTTCAAAAAAAATGTTTGCGTATCTTTATTCTTTAGTTTAAGATCACACGACACACAAGTCTTCTTCATTTTCTTGAACTCCGTGTCAAGTCAAAAATAGACAAATAAATTGAAACGGAGAGATAATTCAAGGAGTGATATGGGAAAAAAGAAACTTCAATTGATATATATAGATGTTGCAGAAGTACAGAACTTTTATCTTATGGTTAAAAAAATACATTTCAGAAGTATAATAATATGTGAAATACATGTAATTCCAATGAATATTGATTTATACAACTAACTCATGAAACAGTTTTTTCATCATGTCTATGATCAGCTTGCTCTTCGTCGTCGTTAAGAAGTTGGTACCGTTGATCATCGGCATTTGCTTCTTCGATAACTGGATCCTTCGCGCTGTCGATGAACAAACAAGTAATATTAGGAACCCAAGGATCTGACACACACCTCGACTATTTCACAAGTACTTGTTTCCTCCCCAAGTACAAATACCGAGTAACTGTGTCCGTCAAAGCTTAGGTGGATGGGATACGAAGAAATCACCTAGTGTTTTTTGCTTCCGTTGGGATTTGAATTTGGTCTCCGAGGTTATCACCCTCTTCATTGACCGCTAGGTGACATTCTTTGGCGTGTTATTTACGCCATCATGTTTAATATGATAATATGAGAGTTCATAATCGACGATAAGATAATGCATGACATACGTTTTCGAGTATATGATCAGTCCAGTAAACACAAGTGCAAAAGCTACAAAGTACAGCCATTCAACCTGCAATTTTCAATTAAGAATGATCAGCACAAATCAACTAAACTAAGAGCTAAGTTGCTCGGACTCTCCAAAAATGTTGACGCACCTGTGTCGAACCCTTCGATTTGGAGGATCCAACACGCATCCGTCGACATTTTTGAAGAGTCCGAGCAAACATAGACTAAGCTGAGAAAGGCTCTCGAGGGCTGCAAGTGTGGTGGAAACCATCAAACTTCATCGAAAACAAAAAGAGAGAAGATAGAAGTACCTTTTGCTTGTAGAAAAAGGTTCTAATGACAACTGCCCACACGTCGGATGTGAGAAGAGATAGATTAAACAAGGTTGAGCCGCTCATCTGCGTTTGAATTACTCGTGCCTTACTTTAGTACAACAACAACAAACCCAGTGTGTTCCCACAAAGTGGGGTCTGGGGAGGGTAAGATGTACGCAGTCCATACCTCTACCTCCGAAGAAGTAGAGAGAATGTTTCCGATAGACCCCCGGCTCAACATAAAGAATAGGCGAAAAAACTATGAAGAGCGAAAGTTTTACCTTGAGAAGAAAAGGAACAAATGTGTAGAACATAAAGCTTGCCGCTGCATAGCCACAAAATGCTAATATCTGGAGAAAATGAAAACAGAAAAACCACGCGATAGCGGATATATTAGCCAATTTTTCTTGCATCCCACTACAGTTTTCGGATTCAAGCATTAGACAGACCAACCACCCCGACCCCCCATCCCGCGACCAAACTGTTAAACATCAGTTGGGTAATATGTCAATCCTGGATGGTGAACAAACATGCAGGGTACTCTTTAAACCATCCTAAGGTTTTGAAATATTCATCTCTTGTCTCGAATTCTCCTTTCCAACGAAGTAAGGCACAAGACCGTCAGCCACAGTTAACTACTAAACATTGGAGAGACACTTTTCATACTCAATGATTTAAGAGGAGCGAAAATAACAAAACGACTCTAAGTCACTTACGAGCTCTGCAGACCACTTGACCGATTCCAAACTCTTCCTTTCTAAGATTGGTCTGAGAGAAAGTTAAAGTTGTTAATGCACGTCATAATTTCTGTGTTGGAAATGATAAATTTTGATTCGAAGTTTCATGGCTATAAGAAAAGCACGCGAAAAACAGTTTCTCGATAGAAAGGATACGTACATCTCAATCATAGTAATAAGCAAACCGAAAAGACCAATCATTGAAACAACTTCAATACGATCTTTCTTTTTCACGCAGAACTCCTGCACCAAAGCTAATTATAGTTAAACATACCGTAAGTCTTTAGAGTAACTATTCCGGTAGAAGGGAACATTTGAAGATACGAGGAGACAAGATTACACCAACCTCACCAACGTTACTCATCGAGAAGAAAAATGTCCCTATGATGACGAGTATATCACCAAGAATAGGTTTGGAACCACCTGCGTTAGAAATGATCGAAGCATAAGGACGCGGACAATTAGCTTCTTTTTGCCTCTCACTCGTTCTGTTCCTCTCGAGAGAGAGGTCACATCAAAAATATCATCAGGAGTGTGTCAGATCCTTCAAAAATAGTGCGTTTTTGGAGGATCTGACGCGGGTACGACAACATTTTTGAAGAGTCCGAGTAACTTAGCCTTCAACAATTCGAGGGAGAGATAGGACGATAAGAATATTATGAAAGATAGAGGAACATTATTCGATTTATGACCTAAATAAGCCATTTTAGAAAGCAGATAGTACCACTTCCGCCACTCGCCTTAGCATCCGATAGAAGCACAAGTCCAAGACCACCTAAACACACTGCTGCACCAAAGAATTGCCACGGAGAATATCGTGTCCCCAAAAACAACCACGTCAAAATTATCACCCAAGCTATAGTCCAGCAATCCAATATGGTCACACTGGTGATCGATGAGTACTGATATGCCTTATTTACTGCAATACATTCAACGAAAGTTAATTTTTCTTATACTGGATAATTATGACTACGGTAAAGTTCTAAAATTCTTACAATACATATTTTCAATCACAATACGGAGGATTGATCGCGCTAGGAGATACTCCCTTCGTTTCAATCTGTTTGTATTACTTTCCTCTTAGTCCGTTTCTACAAGAAGATCTCTATCCTTTTCGGCAACTCTATACTTCTAGTTTTTCACGTGACATGTTTAAGACCACAAGATTAAAGAACGTTTTGGCACATTCTACGTGCTTAAGTTTAAGCCTTTAAGATTCAAAAGTCTTCTTAAATTCCGTGTCAAGTCATAACCAGACAAACAAATTGAAACAGAGGAAGTATGTAAAAGGGAACAATTAAACACGTTGGCACTTACCTATTCCTAAAGTTCTTACGAAATACTAACACCAAACATTCCGAACCTCACATTTCATAAACAAAAGGAAATTTATCGGTATCTATTGCAAGAATCGGTAGCACTTCACTTCAATGTTGCGAGCGCTGTAATGGTTCAGGAGTTAGTATGGACAAAGTACAAAAGCGCCTTACCGAGAAAATTTCCCTGGACATCAGCTACACCTAAAAGGGCATACCAGTACCAAGGAACCTGCAAATTCAAGACAATGATACTCGTAATAATTTTCACTACTATAGCATAACGATGAACAAATTCTAACGAGTTGTTCACAAACTTGTTTTGTCGATGTCAATAGCATTGCGGAATGAAGCATAAAGGATTTGTATAAATCAAAACGAGATAGTTTGAGATTGAGGGCAAGAGCGGAGCCACAATGGTGTCTACAGGTTCGACAATGCTAGTAGTTTTGGCTCAAACCTTGTATTTGTGTTAAAAAAATTCATATAATATGTACAAATAATCTATCGAGAACCTAGTAAGCAAAAATAACTATGGTCCGGAACCCCATAAACTAAAAATCCTAGCTCTGCATTTGATTAAGCGTCACATTTGAGTGTCTCTTTCTATATTTAGTAAGTTTTCGAACTCCAACATTTTGTCTGGTAAGTTTAAGACTACAAGATCTAAAGCACTACACGTATCTTTAATTCAAGATCATAAGATTCAGAAGCCTCCTTTTACTTTCTTAAATTCCGTGACAAGTCAAAACCAACGACAACAACAGCATACCCAGTGTATTCCCACATAATGGGGTCTGAGGAGGGTAAAGTGTACGCAAACCATACCAGTACCTCAATGAAGTAGAAAGGCTGTTTCTGATAGACCCCCGGCCGCTCAGGACAGGTAACGGTATAACAAACACGGAACATGAAAGCATATAAATTAATACAGTATGCAAAATAAACTAACACTGCTAGCTAATACAGGAAACAATACAACCACAAGATAATATTATAAACCATCTATTCGAAATCATAGACATCACCCAAACACCACGAACCGACACTAACAAGTCAAAACCAGACAAACATATTGAAACGAACGGAGAGAGTATAACAAAAATACCTGTAATTTCTGCCTCCTATAAATCATGATTCCTCCATAAACCAAAGCTAAAGATGTGTAAGAGAAAAATGATAGGGAAAGTGGAGTCTTTGCACCTATACAAATGCAAAAAAAAAAAAACTATCAATTTGTTTGTGTACTTTCCTTTTCAGTCTCTGTTTCCTTTTTGATAACGTTCTATTTCAACTTTACACGTGTCATGTTTAACACCAGACAAGATTAAAGCACATTTCGATACAAAAATCTCTCTTTTTCTTTCTTAATTAAACTCCGTATCAGGACAAAGTCAAAACCAAACAAACAAATTAAAACGGAGGAATATCAAGATTCATTAATAAACAACACCCCATTTAGCCTAACTAAATAAAATCATAATAATTCAAAACAAAACAGTAACCCCACCCCCACCTGGTGACATTTTGGTACATTACACATATCTTTATTTAAGATTACAAGATTCAAAACGTTTTCTTTACTTTCTTAAACTCCGTCGTGAAGTCCCAACCAAACAATCAAACTAATCTATTAATAAACATAACCCCATTTAGCCCCTCCCAACCCCACCCCCACCCCACCCCACACACCCCAAACAGCTTCAACATCAAAGAATGAAAATCAACAAAAACAAAAACTTACCAAGATTTGCTACTAGAGAAGAAGTAAAACTAGCAAGTGCCATAACAAAAGACACAAGTTGACCCAATAATACAGGGTAAAAAGTCTTCAATATGCCTTCATAATTCCTCCACCAATTACTATTATCCATAACTAACTAATAAAATCAAATCTTCACCAGAAAAATAAAGCAATTAATAGAAGCTTAGCTTCTATAAATAGAGAAAAAATATGAGAAAAAGAAAGATATATAATATATTTATAGCTTCTTTGTTTTTTTTTGTTACATTTATAGATCCCAAATCTGAGCTAAAGTTTCTTTTTCTGTGGGGACTCAGTAGAAAATAATAGTACTATAGTATTAATAATAGTTAGTACTAAGAGAAAGAGAGAGAGAGAAATGGTGGGAGTTAACCACCCAACTGTCAACACAATTGACTTTCTTTAAAGGCATATACGTAAACGTGTTCTTTTAACTTGGGCTCGACTGATATCTATGACCTCCTGCATGAAATGCATGCACGCTACATGTATCGCGTAAAATTTATCACATAAGATGAGCATGCATACAACAACAGCATATTCAGTGTACGTATTCCTATCAAGTGGGGTCTGGGGAGGGTAGAGTGTACGCAGTTCATATTACTACCTAAGATGAAGTAGAGAGACTGTTTTCAATAAAGCACCGGCTCAGGAAAAATAACGATATAACAAAAAAAATCGATTAAAAGCGAGCAACAACAAGGAATATCACACTGTTAGATAGTAAAGGATAATAACCGAAACAAGGCACGCACAAGGTAGTACTATAAAATATCTATTCAAAAAATATAGATATCACCAATATACCACGAACAGGGGCGGAGCCAGCCTTCTTTAGGGGGTTCGGTTCGACAGAAAAATATACTATTTATACATGATTAAAATTATTTTTTATGTGGTTATAATAGGTGTTGACCCCATCGACAATGTTTGCTTTGAATATTGAACCCCCTTAGTTGAAATCCTAGCTCCGTCTTTGACCACGAATAAGAGACTACAAGAAACTACGGGCACAGATGCAGACAAAACACTCTTCATCCCTACTACCACAAACATACTCCTACACACTAACCCTTTACCCTAATCAATGTCCTCCATATATACATTCCTATCAAGGATCATATCCTCCGTAAGATGAGCATGTATGTAGTTATTAAAATTTATGATAATTAAGTGTGCTTTTGCACCACCTAAAGTTCGTATTTTAAAGCATAATGCATGAACTTGGCCTCAACTGATAGTCGATCGATAATACTTTCAACTTTGAATGTGCAAAACTAAACACTTAAATTATTATAAAATTTAACGAATAGACACAAGCATTTTACATGACAACTCTACTACTCCATATAATTGGGGATATTATATTTTTTTTTCTAGGACTTAGAAATATATTGCATATTTCCTAGTCTTCTTGTGAACCTTTTAATGTGTTGCACATTTCCTCAAAAAAAAAAAAAAAAAAAGCTACAAAAGACTTAGTTATTCATTTTATTTCAAATTAATGCATTAAACAAGATCCAAGAAAATCCACATATAATTTCTAACGTATATTATACTTAGAGAATCCAAATTACAACTAATAATTCAAGCAACAAAATAACAGTGAGTAAAACTAAAGGGAAATCTAAGAACAATAGAGAAATTTTAATTATTTAAAACGATTGAAATTTTAAGAAGTTATAATAAGTTAAGTAATTAATGATATTATGTAATTGCTGTCATAAGTTGTTATGAATCTAGGATATGAGATATTATTGGATATGAAATATCTGCAGATGATACAACAAATAGATAATTTGCAATAAAATAATCTTTTTTTTTTGTCAAACAAATTAAAATAATCTACTTAGGGTGTGTTTGGTATGAAAAAAATATTTTTCATGGAAAATATTTTCCTAGAAAATGTTTTTCTGAAAAACAAGTTGATTTCTTACTTGTTTTCTTATGTTTGGTTGGTGGATGAAAAATATTTTCTAGTATTTGGTTGGTGAATGAAAAGATATTTTTCAAAAAATACATTTTAGTGTTTAGCTAAAGCGTAAAAATACATTTTAGAATCCTTTTTTAAAAAAAAAATCTTTTTTGGGAAGGGGGTTGGTTCGCGGGTGGGTGGGGGTGTCAAAATAGGTAGTAGGGGTGGGGTAAGAAAAAGTTTTGAATTTCTTTTGTTAAGGAAAAAAATTAAAAAATATCAATATATATATTATTGACATTCATCAAGTGGTACACCAAGTAGCATAGATTTTAGCTCTATAAATAAAGAAGAATTAATGTATATCTCCTATCCCACAACTTTTTTTTTTTTTGTCCAATATGCTTCGCTTCAAAAATATTTTCCCTCTTAATACAAGAGAATCACCAACTAAATTATTTTCCAAAAATTATCTCTCTCCTAGGTTTGAATATAATTAAACTATTTCAGCATTTGAAAACCATAAAATACCTAGAAAAAAATTATGTTACATGAAGTTAGAAAATATTGGACACCCTCAACAATATTATCAACTCAAAGCAATACATAATGTTGAAGCCATAACCATGGAGGATGAAAAGAAATAATTATAACTCAAAAAGCCAAAAATGGTATTGGAATTGTTGATTTTTTTAAAGGGAAAAATATTTTTGTTGATTTTTTTAAAGGGAAAAATATTTTTGTCACTGGTGCTACAGTTTATAATGTAATTCATTTTTTTTATTTTTAACCAATATTATACTTCCTCGTTCTTATTTTATGTGCTGCATTTTGAGTTGCCATGAAGTTTAATAAAGAAACGAACACTTGTGAATAGGGGTGGACATTCAATTTGTTCGGTTTGATTGTTGAATATCGATTCAGTTTTTTGATTTTTAGATTGACGAAAATGACAACCATAACCAAACCAAAATTATTTCGGTTTGGTTTGATTTTTACAAATTCGGTTCGGTTATTTTGGATTTTTATTTCAGTTTTAACGATTAAAATAGTGAGCATTTAAAATTGATGATTTTTCAAGAAAAATAATCTTTTTTTCAAACCTATTTTAATTCCCCAATATAATTAATTCAACACGCATGAAATAACCATAAATATCGACCTCGTTGAGTCATCGCTGTTGGCGTGACGACAGTGACGCACTTGGCAGCAATTGCTGACGACAGTGACGAACTGGGCAAACGACTGCCAACTGCCATTGACGATGTTGAAATTTCAAATGAACTGACGAACTGAGGATAATTGAGCGTCGTTGCAGCCTTCACGTTAATATTAGGGGCTAAAGCAAAGCAGTATATTAGGATTTAGGGTTACTAAATGATTAATTTATCTATTTATATGTTATATCAGATTATATTATATTTTAGTATATTTACATATATAATAATACATATATATATATATATAAATTATAATATATTATTTATATAATTTCGATTTTTCGGTTTATCCAAAAAAAAATTTTTGAAAATTCAAACACCAAACTGTTTAACTAAATTTCAAAAATTTGAAACCGAAACCAATCCGAAAAACCAAAAAATCAAACCAAAATTAAATTTCGGTTCGATTTTTCGATTTTCTCGATTTAAACCAAAATATCCCACCCTACTTGTGAAAGATCTCATTGTTTATTATTGGGACATATACTAAAAACTAAAAAGGAGTAGCATGCATGTTAATTTCCATTTTTAGCATTACAAATTAATACTATTTGTTAAGAGATTTACATGTAATTACCTAATAAGTGATCTTGTTATATAAATATTTGCTATGACACAGTAGATATATTTTTGCAAATCTAAAATAATTGATATTTTTGCAGCTTTGATTGAAAAGATGTTGAGAACAACACCAAAGGTAAATAAGATTTATTTACTCATCAGAGCAAAGGACAAAGAAGCTGCATTTCTCAGATTAAAAAATGAAGTAAGTTTTAAGAATTTTTTTCGTTTACGTAATGAAAATTTTAGCTCTTTTACTTGGTTACGTTGGTCGATAATGTGAACAGATTAATTTTGACTTCTATTATTGAAATTCTGGCTTCGCCACGACCAGTCGATAATACGAAACGACTTACATTTTTTATTTTGTTTGAAATTCAGATTATGGAGTCAGAATTATTCAAATACCTAGAAGAAATGCATGGTGAATCCTACAAAATATTCATGCAAAATAAATTGGTTCCTATAATTGGAAATATATATGAACCAAATCTTGGTATGGATATTATTACTTATAACAAAATTGCTCAAGAAATTGATTTGATTGTTGACTCAGCAGCCATCACTACATTTGATGAGAGGTTATTTATTTTTTCCTTTTATAATTAAAAAATTAAAATAAATTATTATTCTACTAGGATAAACAATTTAATATAATTAACAAAATTAATTATTTTTTTGTTGTATTATATGTTTCTAGGTATGATTTAGCTCTTAATGCTAATGTGAATGGTCCATATCAACTCATGATGTTTGCAAAGAAATGCAAGAAACTTAAACTTTTAATGCATTATTCTACAGGTATGCATTTGAATATTTTGATCGTGTTTAAGTTATATGTACTGACAGTATGATTCAACGGATCGGAACACGATAAGTTTTATTACCAAACTTAATATGAAGATCGATTTACCTATTATTATACCACAGATAAATCTAACATATATATGTATAGGCATCTGATACCCCTGAACTATGACCAAAGTTGCTACGACACGCTTCAACTTCACAAGAGTCCGATTAGCCCCACTAAACTCAATTTTAGTGTATTTTTATCACTTTTTTGCACTGACGGTGACACCTTTATTAAATAAAATGGGGTCCATGTCAAAGGTGAGGCATCAACTAAAAAGAATGACAAAAATACGCTAAAATTTAGTTCAGGGGCCGGGTACGTAATAGGACTCCCGTGAAGTTGAAATTTGTCGTAGCAAATTTGATCATAATTCAGGAAATACTGGATATTTTACTCTGTATATAATATATGCATTTGATTACAATCTTGAATTAATATATATATATATATATAATTTAAAGCTTTTGCCAATGGAGAAAGAGAAGGGATAATATTGGAGAAGCCTTCTACTATGGGAGAAAGTATAATAAAAGAAAAAATCTCATCAATTTCTCCCTATACTAATTTTCCATCATTGGATCCTGAAAATGAAATGGAGTTAGTCTCAAAATTGAAAAACAATATTACAAACAATTGCTTGGAGCAAATAATGAAGGATTTTTTGAATTGAGAGGTATTTTCTCTTTTTATATATATATATATATATATATATATATATATATATATATATATATATATATATATATATTATTACTATTTGAGAATCGCGAATTTCTGATAAATATGAGACTTTTAATGAAATACTATCAAAAAGGTATTTGACGACTGGCTGCTTACAGAGAGATCCATAAAAAATGTGAGATTTCTGATGAAATGTCTGTTTAAAAAGCTTCTGATAAACATATTTCTGATGGATTTCTATTAAAAATTCGCGTGTTTTTAATAGTTAATTATATATAAGAAAGAGTTTCTTTTTTATTTTTTCTTACAATTACTTTATGCTTATTGATTAAATAGGGCAAAGTTGTATGGATCGCAAGATACATATTCATTCACAAAGGCAATTGGTGAAATGTTGATAAATAATATGAGAAATGAAATACCAATACTTATTCTTAGACCCTCAACAATAACAAGTAGTTATAAAGAACCTTTTTCAGGATGGATACAAGGATTCAGGCATTAATATTATTTATTCAGATATTCCAATTATAATTTGTTTTAATTGAGAACATGAATACATGACGTAACACTCCAACTTAGAATAGGGAGTAGTTCCACGTCGGCAAGCATGAGAGGGATGCTGGGTATATAAATAAGTAAGGCTTACTCCCTAGTGATGTGTTTTAAAGTCGTGTGAGCCTAGGCTCAGAGCGGACAATATCACTAATGGGTTGGGGCATTACGGGGGTCTCTCGGGCCTTGATGGTTCGGGATGCCCGTCTCGGTCAGGGCCCTGGCTCGGGTCGTGACCAGAATGGTATCATCAGAGTTGCTCCTGTGTCAGCCCTGTCGATGTGGGTTAGAGTTCAAACTGAGTTTAGGCAAATTCTGGTAAGGCGGGCAAACCTCAGTCCTGACTCTAGGCAAATTCCATTCGGTGGGGCAAACCTCAATATCCCAACTTAGGATAACGAGTCCCACATTGGCGAAACACGGGAGGGATGTTGAGTATATAAGTAAGCAAGACTTACTCCCTAATGACGCGTTTTAATGTCGTGCGAGCTTGAGCCCAAAACGGACAATATCACTAGTGGGTCGGGACGTTACGAGGGTCTCTCGGACCTTGATGATTCGGAATACCCATTGCGGTCAGGGCCCCGACTCGGGTCGTGACACATGATAACATTCATATCGGACATTCCAGTCTCACATTCTAGAAAAGTTTTCATAAAGTTAATCACATGTGACATATTTCATGGTTTATTGAGGATAATACGAATAATAAAAGGATGTGACATATTTTAAGTAGTTAATTTATCTATGTAATGAATCTGTGAGACCATGCAAGAAGCTTTTTGCAAACGTTTGAGTCGGAAGTGTATAATATGAACACTACATCATATGTTCAGATACTCTCGATCATAATAAAAGATAATTCGAGTGTTTAAATGAAATTTACTAATGAATTTATATAAAATTATCGCTATATTTTGCTTATTTATAAATTAGTAAAATTATCAACATTTACAATATTTTTTATTTCTCTTGAAGCATAATCCACCCATTAGTATTTTTCTATCGAAAGGGTAACCTCCCTTGCCTTCTTGCTGATCCTGATTGCCTTGTTGACTTGGTGAGTATACCTTTTCAATAGGTTTAATATATAATTTAAATCTTTATGATATTAGAGAAAATAAATGTTTATTTACTTATTATTTAATTATATCTTTAACAAGTCCTCACGTCCCAATCTAATTTTTTTCATGGGACAAACACATGAATCGGTGGCACCGAGACTAAACTCAAAAGCAGTACTGGCGTACTGCCTAATATGATATATACAGTTTTAGAGTGTGTCATCATTTTATTTAAAAATTTAAGTTACTATAGAGAGTATGTTTTTCTTAATGAATTATATCATCGGTATACGTGTGTATATATATATATATATATATCCCCCTTACGTCCGATTCTGGAAAGATTATTTTTCATGCGTCAAACACGTGATTTTTTTTTTTTCATAATGCGTGATGTGATGGCGAGACTCGAACCCTAGACCAATACCTACTATGAAAGGATGCAGTAAATCATGATGACCGTCTCATTTAAAAGTTTAAAATATTAGAGAGATCATACTTTTTTATTTACTAAATTATATCTTCAACATATCTCTATGTCCTGGCTTACTTATTCCTTCTTATTATGAGCTAAACACATGAAAATAAAAGGTGGCAACAAGACTCAAACTCAGGACCAATAATATAATACTGTCTATTATAATATAATGTTGAAGCGTGTTATCGTCTCATTTAAAAGTTAAAGCCATCAGAGAGAATACATTTTTACGTAATGAATTATATCTTTGACATATCTACACCCCCTAACTTTTAATCCTGACCTGATTCAGTAATAGTTAGTAATAATGTGATAGCGAGATTCGAACCCTAAACTAGCCCTATACTTACATGTTGAACTGTGATATTTCTTTTAAAAGTTTAAGCTATTCGACATAACACACTATTATTTACTTAATTATATATTCAACTGTCATATATATATACCCAACAATTATATTGTTAATATTTTTTTATTGCATTACCTAACCACTTTTTACATGATTCAGGTTCCATTTGATATGGTTGTAAATGCAACAATGGCTGCTATTGCAAAACATGGCTATTTGCAAAATCCAGAACTAAATGTCTATCATTTAGCATCATCATCTCAAAATCCTGTCACATTTTCTCAAATTTTTGACTATTCTTGTGATCTTTTCCAATTATTTCCTTTTGTTAATTCAAAAGGAGATAAATTCGAGGTTAAAAAAATGAGATTTTTTGACAAAATTTCTGATTTTGAAGATTATATATGGGAGGTATTACTTAAACAGCATGAAGTACAAGATGTAAAACAGCTTACAAATATTCAAATACGTTTAATTAAAAGGAAGGTGGAATATTTGAAGAATTTCAGCAAACTCTATGAACCCTACATGTTCTACAAAGGGATGGTACGTGCGATTTTTCTTTTTTAGTTCGTTTAAAAAAAAATAATATAATACTTTTATATTTATTAACAAGTTAAGACTTTTAAACTTTTCATTTATTATTACACGAAGGAAAATGCTTTGTTTTTATCCCGAATTATACACGAAATTGTTGAGACACACTCGAACTTTAAGAGGGGACTAATTAAAATCATATTTTTGGCAACCTTAGTGCCTACGTGGCACATACGTGAATCAACACACTGAAGGCGGTCCACATAGGCACTAAGGTTGCCAAAATACGATTTTAATTAATTCTCTCTTAAAATTCGAGTGTGTCTCAGCAATTTTGTGTATAGTTCAGGGTGGAAAGAGATGATTTTCTTTTACATGAAATGTCTTATAATTACATAAATATATTGGTTATAGTTTTAGACACCTATGCAGAACTCCAGTAGTTATTGCTAAAAACTTTATTACGTGTAAAATATATTACATGTAATTGATCTATTCAATTTGTAATTTGATTCTTTATTAGGAGTAAACAATTTTTATTCTTAAAATTATGCATTAATAAATGTTTTTTTTTTTTTGCTAGGTTTCACAATGGCAACATGCAAAAGCTAATGGAAGATATGTCTGAAGAAGAAAAAAGAAATTTTGAAATTGATGTGACAAAAATCAATTGGAGAAATTATATGGTAAAGACACATATTCTTGGTGTAAGAAAATATGCACTAGAAGGGAAAATGATAAATTAATTTTTAATATTGAAATAATTAAATATCATTTGTTTGCACTTGTGTGAAAATACATTACTATTGATTCGATGAGAAATTCGAGTCTGTTTAATTCACTTTTTTACTTTCGTTGTTGATTCTTTGAGAGTGGACAGTCGATCAGATTTAGTACGAGTCGTAAATAAATGTTGATTGAAGCTTTTTCGTTGTTTGGATGATTGTACCGTATTGTATTATTTGTTTTAAATATAATAAATTTATTTTGATTGTTATTTAAATTTTATTGCATCGTACTGTTGAATTTGTTGTTATATAACGGCGAAAAGATTCATTTTATCAGGTCATTGCCTTTTTTGTCTTCTTATTTTGAATTTAGTTATTTCTAATAATCGTATATATTTTATCCTTTATCTTATTTTTTAAAAGCAGCCCTAACACGTACCTTACATTTCTTGTAAGTTTATTCTTTAAATTATTTATATATGATATTATCTGACAACGAAAAGCAACACTTAAATTTTTTTAAAATATTATATTTATTAGAATAATACAATATAATATGATACGATATATTATAAAACAATATAATTAATCAAATTCATTCACCAAATCAATTTACCTAATCAACACTCGACCTATTGCCAACCACACATTCTTATCCACCGAACTCCAACCATGATAATTTTTTTCTTTCACCCGATGTTTTGGTACTCATATTGAAATCCGATTAATTTGGATTCACGTCTAGTAGGACCATTCAGGGTTAGCGCTCCCTATCAAGAATTTTTTTATACTCAGGGCTCAAATCTAAGATCTCTGATTAACGGAGGAACAACGTCAACCACTTCACCACATCCATTGGTGATCCCACCATAATAAGTTGATAACCTTCCAAATTATCCCCCACCAATTTTTGGAAAATTTTGATGTGTTAATTCCCATTACAATATTATTTGAATTTCTATGACCCATTTCACATGCACAAAAAAAAGGGGTAGAAAAATAACAAAAATGTTATAAAATAAACATAAAAATTGATAGTATATCATTAGTGTTTAGATCAGCTTATACGCATCTCGATTAATTTCACAAGATATCTAATACCTTGCACAACACATATATCGAACAATTGTTACGCGAAATGCAAATATACACCTCATAATTCTTAACTCACTTCTTTTACAACTAAGTCAGAGTTAGACTCTTGAATAATATATTTCTATTGAAATTATAAGTAATATTATGATGGAAATGCTCCTAATAGCCAACAATGATAAAAGTGGAGCGAAAAGAACTGTCCCATTTTTAATGAGATATTTTAAATTTAAGTTCTTACTTCAAAGTCATTTTTTTTTTTTATTGTTGATGTAGAACTTTTTGATATTAATTTAAATTTAGTTGAATTCTAATTAGGAACATATCAAATAAGATTTTTTTAAAAAAATATGCTACTTTTTGGCCCTTCCAGCCTGTCCCTATTGTTAATTTTTTTAATTAATACTATATCATATCACTATATATTATCATCAAAAATCCTTCTCATTATTAAATTCCCTCCTTTGGTTCTTCTTCTTCTCTTGATCATCGCTTCATTTCACCTTCAAATCTTCAATTTTTTTCTATTTTCCAACACCCTTTTCCCTCAATAAGAAAGCCCATAATTTATTTTCTTCACAAAAACTGTTTTCGTATAAAATTAAGTGATCAGAATTAAAAAAAACTATGTCAGAAGAGCATAGTTTATGTGCTAAAAATTTCAATTTTTCTCCGCCTTTGAGCTCGCCGGAGATAGTGGTGGCGCCGCCGCATACGGCAGAGAAACTGGTGGTGGAGGGGAATAGGTGTTTAGTATGTAGGAAGAAGGTGTGGTTAATGGGATTTAAGTGTAGGTGTGGGCCCACTTTTTGTGGGACCCATAGGTATCCGGAGTTGCATGCATGCACGTTCGATTTTAAACCAATGGGAAGAGAAACAATAGCGAAGGAGAATCCGTTGATCAAAGCGATGAAATTGGAGAAGATTTAATCTTAGCCGCCTGATCAGATGACTCTTTCGTGGAATGGAACGACGTGATCGTGATCGTGATCGTGGTGGTTCTCCACGAGGACCAAATTGGAAATGAAAGGAAAATATTGGGGGTTGTTTTGGTTCCACAAAAAAAATATGAATGTCATAATGTATATTTTTTCTTTTGTTTTTCGATTTTCTTTTATAATATTTATCCTTTTTTTTTTTTTTTGAGAAAATAATTTATACTACATGGCTTGCTTTGTAGAAATAATTTTGCTCTATTAAGTATTATCTTTTACATTCATGCATTATTGTTTAAAATGACAAGTAAAAGTCCTAATAAACAAACCTTTAAATTTAGTCTCAACTGGCAATTAAACAATTAAACACTCGAAACTCATATCCATTGTGTCACATGGAATCTCATCGCTGACGTGATGTGAAATTTTGGAGTTTTTTAGTTAATCATTTTGCAAGGTAGAGTGTTCAACTGACACAAGAAAAATCAGCTAATCATTTTAGATCATTACGCTACTTCTTTGTTGTTGTCGTTATTATTTTTCTCTCATAGGCTCTGCACTCTTTCCTTATTAACTGTTATGCTTTCTTTACTGCTTTTACTTGATTTTGGTGCACTTGAGTCAGGGTCTCTCGAAACAATTTCTCCCTTCATTGGTAGGTTTTCTATTTATGATTTTTCTTACTCTAAAGTTGCTCGGAATTTTTAAAAATATTATTAAATTTTTTAAAAATATGCTATTTTTGTAGAATTTGACATAAAGTGAAATGAAATAGTCATTTATTTTGTCTTTGCCACTTCACCATTCAATTAAATGACATGAGTCCTCCTTTCTTTTTGTTTTTTACATTATAGTTTTTTAAACTCATTGCCAACTATTATTACTACTATTATTATTTGGACCACAAAAAATAGTTCTTTAAACTCATTAGCCAACGAAATTTTAATTACACGTGTCAATAGTAACAAATTTTTTAAAAAATTCTGACTAGATTACATCAAGGTTTGAGTTTGCATCCAAATTGCATTTGTTGTTGTTCTTCGCACCAAATATGTGGTAGAAATATTTAACTTTAATACATTTGTATTTTTGTAATTTCTTGTGTAATATGTTATGACTTAAAAAGAAAATAGCGAAATAAAGAACACATTATTTTAGTTATGAAATTTATTAATTTATACTTATTTAGTGAATTATTTAACACATATTTAAGGTTTAAGCTAAAGTTACCGGATTCATATGGAAACAAATTTAGAATGTTGAGTTTATGCATTTTAGAAATCGTAATTTACTTGGTTCTTGATATATTATTTATTCATATTAAGTGAAGTATTTCTTGAGACATATGAAAGTTTAGTCAAAACTATTGGATTATGTACATCTCTGAATTATGACAAAATTTGCTACGACACACTTCGATTTCATGGGGGCTTCATTACCTCCTGAACTCAATTTTAGCGTATTTTTGCCACTCTTATGTGCTGATGTGGCATCTTTTGTCAACCTTTTTAGCTAACGTGACACCTTTGATGTGGACTCTATTTTATGTAATAAAGGTGTCATGTCAGCACAAAGGGTTCCAAAAATACGCTAATATTGGGTTAGGGGATAATAAGACCACTGTAAATTTGAAGTGTATCGTAGCAACTTTGGTCATAGTTCAAGGGTCTACTGGATGCTTATCTCTCGTAGTTATAACTCTTACTCCATCTCGAAATTCAGATGAACGATTAGCTGATGTATTGCATCTGCCTCTCTCTATATATATTTTTATATTATAGAAGAGCTGGTTTCGACCAGCTCTTTATTATTTATCATTTTATTTTTAATTGCTTCGTAATTTACTATATTACTCATAATTAATTATTATAAGTCATTTATATATTAGAATTAAAAATGTTTTTTATTATATTACACCTAATTAATTATTATAAATCATTTATATATTAGAATTAATATTTAATTTAAAAAGTAGATATTTATGACGTTTGTTTCAGTTGCTTTAACCGTGATTTTACTATATTATCCCTAATTAATTATTATAAATCATTTATGTATTTAAAAATTAATAATATTTAATTGAAAGAAATAGATGACATGTCTACCTATGGTTTCGATTAGCGCTTCATCAATTACTATATTACCCCTAATTGCTCCCTGAGTTACTATATTACCCCTAATTAATTATTATAAGTCATTTATATAGTAGAATTAATAATATTTTTTTATTATATTACCCCTAATTAATTATTATAAGTCATTTTACTATATTACCTCTAATTGCTCCATGATTTACTATATTACCCCTAATTAATTATTATAAGTCATTTATATATTATAATTAATAATATTTTTTATTAGTCATTTATGTATTAAAAAATTCATAATATTTAATTAAAATATTGATTTCGACATGGCTGCTTCAAGAGTTGCACCGTGATTTCACTATATCACCTCTAATTAATTACTATAAGTCATTTATGTATTAGAAAATTAATAATATTTAATTAAAACAAGAAACATATGCGCTTATGACATATTTGTTGCAGCTGCTTCAACCATAATCATCTTTGAGAAGAGATCCAAGACTTTATTGTTAATTGAAGTATCTTTTGTTCCAGTTTTTGTATGAAATAATCCTATGAATATTAGTTCTACATCTTTTCTATATTTTGTAACCAGTCTCAATCTTATTATCAAACAATTAAAATAACTCGACTACACGACACATCGCGCTTTCTTATCATGTGGAAAAAAACTATCTTATAAAACTTCACTTCTTAGCGAGTACCGTCAAATAGTTATTATTTAAAAAGTTATCGTTTAAAATCAATGTATATTTATGTTTGTATTTCATCAATATCAAATATTAGTGCTAAAAGATGTCTATAGTATTGGGCCCGTGCTGACACAGGCCATGCACCTCTAGTGAGGTGGTTTTGACCACCTCTTCATTTACTATACTACCCCCAATCATTTACTATATTACATCCTAATTGCTCCATAATTTACTATATTATCCCTAATTAATTATTACAAGTCATTTATATATTAGAATTAATAATATTTTTTTATTATATTACCCCTAATTAATTATTATAAGTCATTTATATATTAGAATTTATAATATTTAATTAAAAAAATAGATATTTATAACGTTTGTTTCAGCTGCTTTAACCGTGATTTTACTATATCATCCCTAATTAATTATTATAAGTCATTTATGTATTAAAAAATTAATAGTATTTAATTCAAAAAAATAGATTACTATATTAACCCCTATCATTTACTATATTACCCCTAATTGCTCCGTAGTTTACTATATTATCCCTAATTAATTATTATAAGTCATTTATAAATTAGAATTAATAATATTTTTTTATTATATCATCCCTAATTAATTATTACAAGTCAACCACCTCTTCATTTACTATATTACCGCTATCATTTACTATATTACACCCTAATTGCTCCGTGATTTACTATATTATCCCTAATTAATTATTACAAGTCATTTATATATTAGAATTAATAATATTTTTTAATTATGTTACCCCTAATTAATTATTATAAGTCATTTATATATTAGAATTAATAATATTTAATTGAAAATATAGATATTTATAACGTTTATTTCAGCTGCTTTAACCGTAATTTTACTATATCATCCCTAATTAATTATTATAAGTCATTTAAGTATTAAAAAATTAATAATATTTAATTAAAAATAGATTAGTATAATACCCCCATCATTTACTATATTACCCCTAATTGCTCCGTGATTTACTATATTATCCCTAATTAATTATTATAAGTCATTTATATATTAGAATTAATAATATTTTTTATTATATTATCCCTAATTAATTATTATAAGTCATTTATATATTAAAATTAATAATATTT
This sequence comes from Capsicum annuum, assembly GCF_002878395.1. NCBI lineage: Eukaryota > Viridiplantae > Streptophyta > Magnoliopsida > Solanales > Solanaceae > Capsicum > Capsicum annuum. The sequence continues at coordinate 1,569,945 of NC_061119.1, forward strand.
AATTAAAAAATAGATGACATGTCTGCCTATATTACCCCTAATTGCTCCGTAATTTACTATATTATCCCTAATTAATTGTTATAAGTCATTTATATATTAGAATTAATAATATTTTTTATTATATTACCCCTAATTAATTATTATAATCATTTGGTTTCGACCACTGCTTCGTCATTTACTATTTTACCCCTAATTGCTCCATGATTTACTATATTACCCCTTATTAATTATTATAAGTCATTGATATATTAGAATTAATAATATATTTTTATTATATTACTCTTAATTAATTATTATACGTCATTTATATATTAGAATTAATAATATTTAATTAAAAAATAGATATGTATGACACTTTTTTCAGCTGCGTTAACCGTGATTTTAATATATCATCCCTAATTAATTATTATAATTCATTTATTTATTAAAAATTAATAGTATTTAATTAAAAAATAGATGACATGTCTACCTATATTACCCCTAATTGCTCCATGATTTACTATATTATCCTTAATTATTTATTATAAGTCATTTATATATTAGAATTAATAATATTTTTTTACTATATTACCCTTAATTAATTATTATAAGTCATTTATATATTAGAATAAATAATATTTAATTTTAAAAATAGATATTTATGGCGTTTGTTTTAGCTGCTTTAACCGTGATTTTACTATATCATCCCTAATTAATTATTATAAGTCATTTATTTATTAAAAGATTAATAATATTTAATTAAAAAATAGATGGCATGTCTGCCTATATTACCTCTAATTGCTTCGTGATTTACTATATTACCCTTAATTAATTATTATAAGTCATTATATATTAGAATTAATAATATTTTTTTTACTATATTACCCCTAATTAATTATTATAAGTCATTTATATATTTGAATTTATAATATTTAATTAAATCAGTGTACATTTATGTTTATATCTCATCAATATCGAATTTTAGTGCTAAAAAATATTTGTAATGTTGGGCCGGTGCTGACACGGGCTATGCACCTCTAGTATATATACATATACCGACATGCTTTATATTTAAAAAAATGTGATTTTAATTTGCTATTAATATAGTCTAAAAATATCAAATTGAGATACACAAAAATGTATAATTAAAATAATTTCATTTGTCAAATAAGTCTTCATTTCTTGAAATTCCTCTACCAAACATGATTTAGAAGAAGCAAAACTTTGAATCCATAACTCATCACCAATGGTTGTGTAAGTGTTGTTTGTTTCATTGTTCCTATGCCATGACCAATAATGTGCATGTGTCTCATTGTATACTTTCAATCTACCATGTCCAAAACTTGCCTCTCTAAACATTGAGATAATTGATGGGCTAGGTTTTCAAACCTTCAAAATATAAACAAGAGATATAAGCATCCAGTACCTCCTCGAATTATGACCAAAGTTGCTACGACACACTCCAACTTTACAGGGGTCCTATTCAGTGGCGGATCCACCTTGTAATCAGGGGTTTCACCCGAACCCCCTTCGACGGAAAATTATACTATTTTTATACAGTTAAAAATATTTTTATGTATATATAGTAGATGTTGAACCCCTTTCGATTAGTTCGTATGTTTACTTTTGAACCCCCTCAATGAAAATCCTGGCTTCACCACTGGTCCTATTACCCCCTGAACTCAATTTTAGCGCACCTTTTTGTGCTGACATGGCACCGTTATTACATAAAAAGAGGCCCAAATCAGCTAAAAAGGTTGACAAAAGGTGTCACGTCAGCACAAAAGGGTGACAAAAATACTCTAAAATTGAGTTCAGAAGGGTAATAGGACCCACATGAAGTTGTAGTATGTCGTAGCAAATTTAGTTATAGTTCAGGGGTACGAGATACTTCACTCTATAAACAAAAACAGTCATATATATTAGCCTATTGAAGACGAAATTAAGTAAATAAAAATGCGATCTATCTCTAACAAAGTTTTTTTAGATGATATCGTCAAACTTTCAGTATGGTGTCTGAATAGGCAGAGGTTCTGCTTTTGAGTCTCACTGACAACATCCATAAACAAAAAAAAAAGAGTAAAGCATCTAGTATTGTCACACCCCTATTTTTACCACATCCAATCCCGCTAGGGAAGGTTTTAGAGAAAATGAGTTTTTCCAATTAAAGTGACGTTTTGAATAGGAATTATTTTATTTACAGAGTCACCACTTGGAATTGAGTTTGGGTGTTTCAAGTCACCTTATTGAATCCCCAATCAAAAGGAAATGACTTGTTCTCTCCAGATAAGAAATTCGGTTGACCGATCGAGGGAAAGGTGTGAGGCACCCCTCGATTCCCGTGGTTCTAGCACGGTTGCTTTAATGACTTATGTCTGGCTTAAATATAATTAATATTTTGAATATAGAGGATTTGTAAGCCTAAAAGTTACTTATATCCCGCTTTTATTTATTTTTGAATATATTTAAAATTCTATTGATGTGTGGCTTACTGATAGTAGTACTTTTCGGCCTTACCACTAGTTTTGATATATTTCTCACGCCTTTGTGGCATTTATATATGGATCATTCCCATTTTCCCCAAGTCTAAGCTAGCAATATTCTAACATGCATGTTTAAAAATTTATCCGTCCCGATTAGATCGGCTTTAAAATGATATGTTAATTTTTGTTATAACGAATGGTCGGTAGCAGGGCTTTCCAACTTCATCGTTAACCTTCTCTTGTATGGAATCATGCACCTTTACACTCATATATTCGGAACCAAATTAATAACACTCACATTAATTACATATATCCACAAAGAGCAACTAAAAAAAAACAAGATAAGTAATTAAGATGGTTCTCTTTGTTTTGTTTTGTTTTGTTTTGTTTTGCCTTTTGTTTCTTGTTTTCTCTCTTTTTTTGTGTTGTGTCGCTAATATATATATATGGAGTAATATTGTGTTGACGTGACACCTTTTGTCAATCTTTTTAGTTGACGTGACATCTTTGATGCATGTGGACCACATTTTATGTAATAAAGGTGTCACGTCAGCACAAAAGGGTGACAAAAATATGCTAAAATTGAGTTCAGTGGGGTAATAGGACCTCTGTTAAGTTGGAGTGTATCGTACCAACTTTGGCCATAGTTCGGGGGGCTACTGGATGCTTATCTCAATAAAAGTTTTTGCTTAATTTCATCATCAACATGCCCCTCACGTGCCGGTGCGATTCTTTTTTGCGAACATGAGGTATATAGATGGTGTTGAAGACGAAGTTAATAAAAGTGTAGTCTCTACATATGTTAAGCTTTCAGATGAAACGAACACACCTCGAGTTAATTAACCAACTTTAAAACATAACAAGAATCAAAAAACTTACATCATAGCAAGTCCTTGTTAGCTCATTTGTACTTCGGGTACATAGAATCTGTATATTACAACACCAACTTCAACTTGAGTTCAAGTATAAACAAGAACACAATGAAGTATATCAAATACCGTCAACTGAAAATCAAAATGACCTTTCCAAGAGGTGTATTTTATTTTGCAGAAATTAAGATGAAACAGAAAATAGCCAAGTCGTCCGAATTCACGGATTTTCCTTAAGGAAATAATCTCCCTCACTGTACCCGAGGTTGTGAAATTTTTCCTCTCAGGATAAAATGGCTAACAGACCAACAGTACCTCAAACGGTTGAAATATCTTTGAACTCACAAAATGTTTTGAGTGATCACACAGAATATTTTTGAGACAAGAAGAGAATTTTTAATCTGAAAATTTTGTACTAAACCTGTAGAAGAAACCAGGTTTATATAGCCACAACATGCCTCTTCTGAAAAGAGGCAATGATTCACTCCAAAGTTTGCTCCTTTGCTGTAAGTTCATGTTTGTTCATCAAAAATTGCATCTTTTCCTGAACAGTCATCTTATTTCATGAATCAGTGTGTCACTTCATTGAAGGATTACATCCTTCTGAAGCATCATTTTGAACCATTGTAACCTTCTGTAGCCTCAGTTCAGAACAATGTATCATTTCTGAAGCACTAGTTCGAAAACAATGCATCAGTTCACTTGAAACAGTGCAACTGTTACTACATGTATATATAAATGGAGGTTCGAAATTGCAGAAAATTTTTTACTGCATTTTTGCTTGGCATCCGAGCGAGCGACGACGACGACGACGACGCGAGGCATCTATTTTTTCTTGCCTCACTTGCCATGTGGAGTAAGTGTTCTTGATTATAAACACTTTCAAGTTCTCTTCTTCCACCAATGTGGGAGAAAGAGTTAACTTTCTAATTTGGGAGTAAACTTTTCATTTTAGTGTCTCATTCCCCTTTACCATTTTATTCTCCATTTTTTCATTCACACTTCTTTCACATACTATGAACCCAACAATCCCCCACATGAATGGGGAAAGGCTATTTTTCGTAAAATTTTTACGGACAAGTATGGGATCATCAAGCAAAGATTAATTGCATCTGGATAAGTGGGTTTCCCTTTGAACTTTCCGTAGTGAACATGCATCGGATGCACTCGGTCAATCGGTAGATTTGATATCTTTGAACCGTCGAGCTTTAATGTACACCTAGACAATTCATGTCACCCAACCAGCCTTTTAACGTTTATGGTTCTCATGATTTTGTTCTTTTCAGCCATGAACACGTCCCGGGTTCATGAGAGCTTAGAGAATAGGCCTTTACTAACATTCTCTTTGAAGCGGCTTCTACTTTACCCTCGCATAGGTGATTTCTAAACGTTCAATCTTGTAGATTAAATTATTTGGTCGAATCTGCCAAATTTAGATAATCATTAAAAGACTTTTCACCTTAAGTCTTATCCTAGTTTACTATACATTGTCTACATCATGAGAATGGGTTGGGTAATTGACAATGTTGAACCTGTCAGACACAACTTTTTTTGATCTCCTTGAACCTAGCTCTTGAGATCTCCAGTTTTCTAGGTAGAGTTATCGTCATGTTGACTCGTCCTAGGCCTTAAATCCATTCCCTTGGATGCTCTTTTCGCTCCTTCTCTAGATAGGTCTTTTGTAAGTGGATCCGACACATTATCCTTTGACTTTACATAGTCAATAGTGATAATTCCACTAGAGAGAAGTTCCCTAACGGTATTATGTCTCCGTCGTATGTGACGAGATTTACCGTTGTACATTATGCTCCCTGCCCTACCTATTGCCGCTTGGCTATCACAATGTATACATACTAGTGCCACTGGCTTGGGCCAATACGGAATATCTTCCAAGAAATTCCGGAGCCATTCTGCTTCTTCACCGGCTTTATCTAATGCGATAAATTCAGATTCCATTGTAGAGCGAGCGATACAAGTCTGTTTGGATGATTTTCAAGAAACTGCTCCTCCACTGATAGTAAATACATATCCACTTGTGGATTTTACTTCGTTCGATCCGGTGATCCAATTTGCATCATTATATCCTTTAAGTACCGCAGGATATTTATTATAATGCAAATCATAGTTTTGAGTGTATTTAAGATACCCAAACTCTTTTCATTGCCATCTAATGAGTTTTGTTGGGATTACTCGTGTACCGACTCAATTTACTAATTGCACATGCTATGTCTGGTCGTGTACAGTTCATTATATACATTAAACATCCCAATACTCTTGCGTACTCCAATTATGAGTCACTTTCACCTTCATTCTTTTAAAGTGCAAAGTTCACATCCAATCGAGTCGAATTCCATATCCTTGAACTTGTCAAGTACTTTTTCGATATAATGATACTGTGACAATGCTAACCCTTGTGGAGTTCGATGGATTCTTATACCTAAGATCACATCTGCAACTCCAAGGTTTTTCATATCAAACTTGCTCTTGAGCATTCGTTTGGTTGCATTTATGTCACAAATATCTCTGCTGATGATCAACATATCATCCACATATAAACAAATAATGACTTGGTGATTTGGTTTGTCTTTAATATTTACATATTTGTCACATTCATTTATCTTGAATCCGTTTGCCAACATGGTTTAGTCAAACTTTGCATGTCATTGCTTAGGTGCTTGTTTTAGTCCACAAAGTGACTTAACAAGTTTACACACCTTATTTTCTTTTCCTGGAACCACAAAACCCTCAGGTTGTTTCATGTACATTTCTTCCTCCAAATCTCCATTTAGGAATGCGGTCTTCACATCCATTTGATGGATTTGAAGATCATATACCGCCGCCAAGGCAATTAACGTTCGAATCGAGGTTATCCTTGTTACTGGCGAGTATGTATCAAAGTAATCAAGGCCTTCCTTCCGTTTGAAGCCTTTTACTACAAGTCTTGCCTTGTATATTTCAGTAGTACCATCCGCCTTCATTTTCCTTTTGAATATCCATTTAGAACCTAGCGGTTTATTTTCGGGAGGAAGGTCAGCCAATTCCCATGTATGGTTGCTTAAGATTGAATCTATCTCACTATTGACTGCCTCTTTCCAAAAAGATGAGTCTGACGACGACATCGCTTCTTTAAATGTTTGAGGCTCATTTTCTAAGAGAAATGTTACAAAATCCGATCCAAACAAAGTTGACATTCTTTGACGTGTACTACGTCTTAGATTTTCTTCATTATGTACATTTTTCACTTGGTTCATCTTGAGGTCGTTTAGATCCTCCACTAGACTATTCATGTTTAATTTTATACGGGTAAATATTTTCAAAAAATTCAGCATTGTCTGATTCAATTACCGTATTTTCATTAATATCCGGATGTTTGGATTTATGAACCAAAAATCGACATGCTTTACTACTTTTAGCATATCCTATGAACACACAGTCCACCATTTTAGGTCCTATCTTAACCCTTTTAGGTATAGGAACTTGAACCTTCGCTAAACACCCCCACACTTTGAAATATTTCAAGTTGGGTTTCCTTTCTTTCCATTTTTCGTAAGGAATTGATTGTGTCTTACTATGGAGAACTCTGTTGAGTATACGATTGACCGTAAGGATAGCCTCCCCCTATAAGTTTTGTGGTAAACCAGAACTTATAAGTAAGACATTCATCATTTCCTTCAATGTTGGATTATTCCATTCTCTACACATATTTGCGCAAAAGGAGATTCATATTCTCCGCCCCTATCACTTCTTATCATTTTGATCTTTTTGTCTAACTGATTTTCAACTTCAGTTTTATATTGCCTAAACACATCTATTGCTTCATCCTTACTATTTAGCAAGTAGACATAACAATATCTAGTGCAATTGTCTATAAAGTTATGAAATACTTTTTCCCACCACGTGATGGTGTTGAGTTCATATCATAAATGTCAGTGTGTATTAAGTCTTAGGGATTGACGACGACGACGACGCGATGCATCTATTATTTCTTACCTCACTTGCCATGTAGAGTAAGTGTTTTTGATTATAAACACTTTCAAGTTCTCTTCTTCCACCAATGTGGGAGAAAGAGTAAACTTTCTAATTTGGGAGTACACTTTTCATTTTAGTGTCTCCTTACCCTCTACCATTTTATTCTCCATTTTTCCATTCATACTTCTTTCATATACTATGAACCCAATAGTCCTTCCCTATTTCCTCCATCTCCAATTGATAACACCAAATAATTAGTGAAATTTGTTATAATGTAAAAAAAAAGATAGTTCGGTGCACTAAAACTTCCGCTATACGCATATCAATTCCGGAGAAGGGCTCACTACAAGGGTGTATTGTACGCAACCTTACCATGCATTTCTGCTGGAGGCTGTTTCCAAGGCCTTAACCCGTGAACTCCTAGTCACGTGGCATCAACTTTACTAGAGCATTGTTACAATGTATGACCATACAATTAGTTATTTGTGAACTTTTTTCAAGAAAATTCGATTCCTTTTTTTATATGTCCGATTACCTTCAAGTCAAACTATGTCGATAATGTAAAAATTATTTATATTGTCGATCAGTATATCGTAGCGTATGTATGATGTATAAGTTTAGTAGTACTTACAAAACATTCATAAGCATGAACATGCCCTCCAAAGACAACATCAACTCTTTGCTTTGTACAACATTTTTTCCATTGATTTCCTCATACTTTCACCTTCCCCTTATGAGCTAAATTAGTGTTGTACCATGGTGCATGTAAAACCGCAAAAATCCATGGTGTCACCTCCCTATATCGACCTTCCCCAGGTCAGCTTGTAGCCACACGTGTATTGATCCAATTGGGCATCAAAACCCGCGTAGGACCCCAACATGATGACGTGGCACCCTACCACGTCGAAGGAAGGGAACAAAAGTACATCATAGTCACTTACACCAACAAGTTCTAAAGTTGAGGATGTCCATTCTGTTTGACCTAAGTCCCCTATTTAAACCATCATAATTAGTACATGATAATACAACAACAACATAATATAACCAGTGTATTTCCACCTAAAATATACGTACGTAGCTCATACCACCACCTTCGAAGAAGTAGAAAGAGGTTGTTTTCGATAAACCCCCCACTTGGGACAAAATTAGTACATGATAATACAACAACAACATAACATACCCAGTGTATTTCCACCTAAAATATACGTACGTAGCTCATACCACCACCTCCGAAAGAAGTAGAAAGAGGTTGTTTTCGATAAACCCCTGACTCAGGACAGAATTAGTACATGATACATTACATATTTGTTGCTCAGCCTCTTCAATAATATCGAGAGATGTGTGTTGGGTTTATTAAAAATTGTGTATTTTAGAGAATTCAACAGGAAAAAGGCATCGTTTTCACCCCAAACTATACAAGTCAAGTTCACACCTAAACTATATAAGTGACCTATTACACACCTTAACTATATAAAAGTGAAACTTTTTACACCCTGTAAAATATTATACCACTTACATGTGGTGTGGTGTTGCACACTCGCCTGCCACGTCAGCACCACGTCAGCGTGATACGAAAAAAATAATAAATTTATTATTTTCATAAATTTTTCTTTTTTCTTTTTAATTTAAATTCTTTTTCTTTCTTCTTCAATATCCAAAACCTCCATTGTTGTCCAAAACATCCATTGTTATGAGTTCAATTTTTTTTCTTCAATATCCAAAACCACCATTGTTGTCCAAAACCTCAATTGTTATGAGCTCAAATTTTTTTTCTTCAATGTCCAATTATAGATACACTTTTATGCATAGTGGAATCTAATTATATGTGCAGAAAAGTTTATCATTTTTTTTTCTAACTTGATATTTACCTTGTTTAGCAGACAAGGTGCGACACTAAAATTGCGTCAATTTTATCGCCGGTGAGGCAGCTCCGACGGCGATTGATTGATATACCATCGTGCACACCTAAACTCTACACACTACCCACACATTACAAAACCTCACTACCTCAGTAGTACTACAATTTCCTCCAAAACTAAAACCATCAAAACACCAACAACAACCTCAATCCCCAAACTGTATAATGGAAAGCTTCATAATGGAAAACTTCACCAACAAAAATCCAAATTTCTCCTCAGACAAGCCTGCTGATTATGAAAAACTTTTAGTGATTTTCATAGGGACAGGATCAGCAAAAATGGAACATAAATATGATGTTAAAAGTGCCTCAAAATGGGGTGTTTCTGGATGACTACTTAATGGAAGCTCTAATCCAATTATTGATGTATTTGCTAATGCTAGTTATATAGCTTGGTCAGCCTAATTATCAAACTTTCACTTTAAAACTTCATAATTAAATCATATAAACCACGATGTCAAATCAAAGATCAAACAATGTGAAAATTGTACCACAAAATGCAGAGGTTTTCTTGACATGGAAAGATTGAAAATTGTGAAATTTGAAATCTTTTGTACGCATTTGCAGCTCTGATGGGGTCGATAATTAGGTTCGGTGGTTGAATTGAATTGGGGGAAGAAGAAGAAGGAGGAATTTCACCCATTGTTAATCGTTCGAAACTTATTAGTAACTTGAAATTGGAATTGAAATTTTCAGTTTGGGAATTTTTGAATTTGGAGAAGAAGAAGAAGATGGATGCTGGGGATTTTTGAATTTGGAGACGAAGAAGATGGATGTTTAGAAACCTTCTGTAGACACCTAATTTTATCTTTCCGAAAGATTAGCTTTCACCTTTTTACCTTATCCTATCATGTACTCTCAACCATGTAATTATCCCTTCATAAAATGACAAAAATAACAACCCCTAACAATTTTTATCTTATCCTTACAAACTTTATCCTCACACCACTCCATACCTCTACCTTCATCTACCCTACCCTGCCACGTGACAATACCCCCCTCCCTCTATATTTTTTTTACACGGTGTTAGCTTGGAGGAAAAGAGATCTCACAATAGAAAAGGAGGAAGTTCACTGGAAAATTGGAGGAGAAGCACACACTCTCACACAATTTTCATCTCTCTAACCGAATACATACTCACAGCAAACACACAAACACTCATTATCCATCTTCTCTTCCACACACAAATCTTCTTTTCCACTCATACGCACTCTACACCTACCATGGACAAAGAACAGTAATTAGAGAGCGAGAGATCAAAACTGAGATTGAGAGTGAAAGGAGAGATCGAGAGAGACGGAGAGTGATCGAAAAACTGAAGGGAGAGAGGAAAAAGACGTTGAATTACACCGTTCCGGCGAGAACCCACCAGAAAACATCAAAACTCGGTTGATTCTCGAATTCCTATCGCTGCCAGAGCTCCGGGGAAACAATAACGACAAAATAGCCTTCTTCAGTTCCCGCTCTCAACCTGTCCAGTCCCCGATCCAGTGGGAATTGTTAAAAAATGAACGGAGCAGTAGATGGGTGTGCGAATTTAGTTACGGGTCTTTGTTATTTTCTCAATTTTTGATCTGGGTTGGTGAAAAACAGAGAAAAAGGAGATATCGAGCTCGGGTTTGTTGGTCGAGGTTCGAATTGAGGTTTTCCGAGCATAGTGTTATCTCCATATATATTGAAATCGACACATGAGGTCTAATTCTATCTCTTCTTATTTTATTTCATCATACGTGTTTGATTTGTGTGAGACGTGATTGAATATTGGGTGATATTGATTTGTTTTGCTTAATTTCGTTGAAGAAATGGTTGTGAATTGTTGAA